>NC_081359.1:114000969-114253469 GCF_030684315.1 Stegostoma tigrinum | reverse complement strand
CACTGACTCTCAGTGGGGTACACTCCCGCACACACTGACTCTCAGTGGGGTACAGTCCCACACACACTGACACTCACTGGGGTACAGTCCCATACGCACTGGCTTTCACTGGGTTACAGTCCCACACACACACTGACACTCACTGGGGTACAGTCCCACACACACGCTGATTCTCACGGGGGTACAGTCCCACACACACGCTGACTCTCACTGGGGTTCAATACCACACACACTGACTCTCACTGGGGCACAGTCGCACACAAAAACACTGACTCTAACTGGGGTACAGTCCCACACACACACAATCTCACTGAGGTAGAGTCCCACACAGACTGACTCTCACTGGGATACAGTACCACAAACACACTGACTCTCACTGCGGTAGAGTCCCAAACACACTGCCTTTCACTGGGTTACAGTACCACACACACTGGCTCTCACTGGGGCACAGTCCCACAAACGCACTGACTCTCACTGGGGTATAGTCCAACACACACACTGACGCTCATTGGGGTACAGTCCCACACACACTGACTCTTACTGGGGTACAGTCCCACACACACATTGACTCTCACAGGGGTACAGGCCCACACACACACACTGACTCTCACTGGGGTTTAGCCCCACACACATTGACACTCACAGGGGTTCAGTTCCACACACACATTGACTCTCACAGCGGTACAGTCCCACACGCACTGACTCTTACTGGGGTACAGTCCCACACACACATTGACTCTCACAGGGGTACAGGCCCACACACACACACTGACTCTCACTGGGGTTTAGCCCCACACACATTGACACTCACAGGTGTACAGTCCCACACACACACTGACTCTATCTGGGGTACAGTCCCACAACACTGACTCTCACTGGGGTACAGTCCCATACACACTGATACTCACAGGGGTACATTCCCAAACAATCACTGACTCTCACTGGGGTACAGGCCCACACACACTGATACTCACAGGGGTACAGTCCCACACACACACTGACACTCACTGGGGTACAGTCCCACACACACTGACTCTCACTAGGGTACAGTCCCACAAACACACACTGGCTCTTGCTGGGGTAGAGTCACACACACACACACTCTCACTGGGGTACAGTCACACACACAGACACTCCCACTGGGGTAGAGATCCACACACATACTGAATCTCACTGGGGTACAGTCCCAAACACACTGACTCTCACTGGAGTACAGTCCCAGACACACTGACTCTCAATGGGGTACAGTTCCATAGACACTGGCTTTCACTGGGTTACAGTCCCACAAACACAATGACTCTCACTGGGGTACAATCCCACACATACTGACTCTCACTGGGGTACAATCGCACACACACTGACTCTCACTGGGTTACAGTCCCACACACACTGACTCTCACTGGGGGACAGACACACACACTCACTGACTCTCACGGGGAACAGGGCCAAACACACTGACACTCACAGGGGTACAGTCCCATACACACCGACTCTCACTGGGGGACAGTCCCACACACACTGACATTCACTGGGATACAGTCACATATACACACTGACTCTCACTGGGACACAGTCCCACACACACACTACTCTAACTGGAGTACAGTCCCCCACACACACTGACACTCACTGGGGTGCAGCTCAAAACACACTGACTCTCACTGGGGTACAGTGACACACACACTGACTCTCGATGGGGTACGGTGACACACTGACTCTCGATGGGATACAGTACCACAAACACACTGACTCTCACTGCGGTACAGTCCCACAAACACACTGACTCTCACTGGGGTACAGTCCAACACACACACTGACTCTCACTGTGGTACAGTCCCACACACACTGACTGTCACTGGCGTACACACCCGCGCACAATGACTCTCACTGGGATACACTCCCACACACACACGGACTCTCACTGGGGTACAGCCCCATACACACTGGTTTCACTGGGTTACTGTCCCACACACACACTGACTCTCACTGGGGTACAGTCCCACACACGCACAATCTCACTGAGGTAGAGTCCCATACAGACTGACTCTCACTGGGATAAAGTACCACAAACACACTGACTCTCACTGGGTAACAGTCCAACACACACTGACTCTCACTGGGGGTCAGACACACACACTCACTGACTCTCACTGGGGAACAGGCCCAAACACACTGACACTCACAGGCGTACAGTCCCGTACACACCGACTCTCACTGGGGTGCAGTCCCACACACACTGGCTCTCACTGGGGTACAGTCCCACACACACACCGACTCTCACTGGGGTGCAGCTCCAAACACACTGACTCTCACTGGGGTACAGTGACACACACAGTGACACTCGATGGGGTACGGTGACAGACTGACTCTCGATGGTGTACAGTGAAACACACACACTGACTCTCACTGGAGTAAGTCCCAAACACACTGACTCTCACTGGGGTCCTGTCCAACACACACACTGACTCTCACTGGGGTACAGTCCCACAGACACTGACTATCACTGGGGTACAGTCCCACACACACTGACTCTCGCTGGGGGTCGGTCCAACACACACATTGACTCTCACTGGGGTGCAATCCCACAAACACACTGACTCTAACTCAGGTACAGTCCCATACACACTGGCTTTCACTCGGTTACAGTCCCACACAGACACTGACTCTCACTGGGGTACAGTCCCACCAACATACTGACTCTCACTGGGGTACAGTCCAACACATACACTGACTCTCACTGGGGTACAGTCCCACACACGCACAATCTCACTGAGGTAGAGTCCCATACAGACTGACTCTCACTGGGATAAAGTACCACAAACACACTGACTCTCACTGGGTAACAGTCCAACACACACTGACTCTCACTGGGGGTCAGACACACACACTCACTGACTCTCACTGGGGAACAGGCCCAAACACACTGACACTCACAGGCGTACAGTCCCGTACACACCGACTCTCACTGGGGTGCAGTCCCACACACACTGGCTCTCACTGGGGTACAGTCCCACACACACACCGACTCTCACTGGGGTGCAGCTCCAAACACACTGACTCTCACTGGGGTACAGTGACACACACAGTGACACTCGATGGGGTACGGTGACAGACTGACTCTCGATGGTGTACAGTGAAACACACACACTGACTCTCACTGGAGTAAGTCCCAAACACACTGACTCTCACTGGGGTCCTGTCCAACACACACACTGACTCTCACTGGGGTACAGTCCCACAGACACTGACTATCACTGGGGTACAGTCCCACACACACTGACTCTCGCTGGGGGTCGGTCCAACACACACATTGACTCTCACTGGGGTGCAATCCCACAAACACACTGACTCTAACTCAGGTACAGTCCCATACACACTGGCTTTCACTCGGTTACAGTCCCACACAGACACTGACTCTCACTGGGGTACAGTCCCACCAACATACTGACTCTCACTGGGGTACAGTCCAACACATACACTGACTCTCACTGGGGTACAGTCCCACACACACTGACTCTCACTGGAGTACAGTCCCAGACACACTGACTCTCACTGGGGTACAGTCCCACACACACTGACTCTCAGTGGTGTACACTCCCGCACACACTGACTCTCACTGGGGTACAGTCCCACACACACTGAATCTCACTGGAGTACAGTCCCAGACACACTGACTCTCACTGGGGTACAGTCCCACACACACTGACTCTCAGTGGGGTACACTCCCGCACACACTGACTCTCAGTGGGGTACAGTCCCACACACACTGACACTCACTGGGGTACAGTCCCATACGCACTGGCTTTCACTGGGTTACAGTCCCACACACACACTGACACTCACTGGGGTACAGTCCCACACACACGCTGATTCTCACGGGGGTACAGTCCCACACACACGCTGACTCTCACTGGGGTTCAATACCACACACACTGACTCTCACTGGGGCACAGTCGCACACAAAAACACTGACTCTAACTGGGGTACAGTCCCACACACACACAATCTCACTGAGGTAGAGTCCCACACAGACTGACTCTCACTGGGATACAGTACCACAAACACACTGACTCTCACTGCGGTAGAGTCCCAAACACACTGCCTTTCACTGGGTTACAGTACCACACACACTGGCTCTCACTGGGGCACAGTCCCACAAACGCACTGACTCTCACTGGGGTATAGTCCAACACATACACTGACGCTCATTGGGGTACAGTCCCACACACACTGACTCTCACTGGGGTACACTCCCGCGCACACTGACTCTCACTGGGATACACTCCCACACACACACGGACTCTCACTGGGGTACAGTCCCACACAAACACCGACTCTCAATGGGGTACAGACCCATACAAACTGGTTTTCACTGGGTTACAGTCCCACACACACACTGACTCTCACTGGGGTACAGTCCCACACACGCACAATCTCACTGAGGTAGAGTCCCATACAGACTGACTCTCACTGGGATACAGTACCACAAACACACTGACTCTCAATGCAGTACAATCCCAAACACACTGACTTTCACTGTGGTACAGTCCAACACACACACACTGACTCTCACTGGCTTACAGTCCCACACACACACTGACTCTCACTGGGGTACAGTCCCACACACACTGACTCTCACTGGGGTACAGTCCAACACACACACTGACTCTCACTGGGGTCCAGACCAACACACACACTGACTCTCACTGGGGTACAGTCCCACACACACGCTGACTCTCGATGGGGTACATTGACACACACACACTGAAACACACTGGGTGATAGACCCACACACTCTAACTCTCACTGGGGTACACTCCCACACACACACTGACTCTCACTGGGGTACAGTCCCACAAGAACTGACAATCACTGGGTTACAGCCCCACAACACTGACTCTCACTGGGGTACAGTCCCATACACACTGATACTCACAGGGGTACATTCCCAAACAATCACTGACTCTCACTGGGGTACAGGCCCACACACACTGATACTCACAGGGGTACAGTCCCACACACACACTGACACTCACTGGGGTACAGTCCCACACACACTGACTCTCACTAGGGTACAGTCCCACAAACACACACTGGCTCTTGCTGGGGTAGAGTCACACACACACACACTCTCACTGGGGTACAGTCACACACACAGACACTCCCACTGGGGTAGAGATCCACACACATACTGAATCTCACTGGGGTACAGTCCCAAACACACTGACTCTCACTGGAGTACAGTCCCAGACACACTGACTCTCAATGGGGTACAGTTCCATAGACACTGGCTTTCACTGGGTTACAGTCCCACAAACACAATGACTCTCACTGGGGTACAATCCCACACATACTGACTCTCACTGGGGTACAATCGCACACACACTGACTCTCACTGGGTTACAGTCCCACACACACTGACTCTCACTGGGGGACAGACACACACACTCACTGACTCTCACGGGGAACAGGGCCAAACACACTGACACTCACAGGGGTACAGTCCCATACACACCGACTCTCACTGGGGGACAGTCCCACACACACTGACATTCACTGGGATACAGTCACATATACACACTGACTCTCACTGGGACACAGTCCCACACACACACTACTCTAACTGGAGTACAGACCCCCACACACACTGACACTCACTGGGGTGCAGCTCAAAACACACTGACTCTCACTGGGGTACAGTGACACACACACTGACTCTCGATGGGGTACGGTGACACACTGACTCTCGATGGGATACAGTACCACAAACACACTGACTCTCACTGCGGTACAGTCCCACAAACACACTGACTCTCACTGGGGTACAGTCCAACACACACACTGACTCTCACTGTGGTACAGTTCCACACACACTGACTGTCACTGGCGTACACACCCGCGCACAATGACTCTCACTGGGATACACTCCCACACACACACGGACTCTCACTGGGGTACAGCCCCATACACACTGGTTTCACTGGGTTACTGTCCCACACACACACTGACTCTCACTGGGGTACAGTCCCACACACGCACAATCTCACTGAGGTAGAGTCCCATACAGACTGACTCTCACTGGGATAAAGTACCACAAACACACTGACTCTCACTGGGTAACAGTCCAACACACACTGACTCTCACTGGGGGTCAGACACACACACTCACTGACTCTCACTGGGGAACAGGCCCAAACACACTGACACTCACAGGCGTACAGTCCCGTACACACCGACTCTCACTGGGGTGCAGTCCCACACACACTGGCTCTCACTGGGGTACAGTCCCACACACACACCGACTCTCACTGGGGTGCAGCTCCAAACACACTGACTCTCACTGGGGTACAGTGACACACACAGTGACACTCGATGGGGTACGGTGACAGACTGACTCTCGATGGTGTACAGTGAAACACACACACTGACTCTCACTGGAGTAAGTCCCAAACACACTGACTCTCACTGGGGTCCTGTCCAACACACACACTGACTCTCACTGGGGTACAGTCCCACAGACACTGACTATCACTGGGGTACAGTCCCACACACACTGACTCTCGCTGGGGGTCGGTCCAACACACACATTGACTCTCACTGGGGTGCAATCCCACAAACACACTGACTCTAACTCAGGTACAGTCCCATACACACTGGCTTTCACTCGGTTACAGTCCCACACAGACACTGACTCTCACTGGGGTACAGTCCCACCAACATACTGACTCTCACTGGGGTACAGTCCAACACATACACTGACTCTCACTGGGGTACAGTCCCACACACGCACAATCTCACTGAGGTAGAGTCCCATACAGACTGACTCTCACTGGGATAAAGTACCACAAACACACTGACTCTCACTGGGTAACAGTCCAACACACACTGACTCTCACTGGGGGTCAGACACACACACTCACTGACTCTCACTGGGGAACAGGCCCAAACACACTGACACTCACAGGCGTACAGTCCCGTACACACCGACTCTCACTGGGGTGCAGTCCCACACACACTGGCTCTCACTGGGGTACAGTCCCACACACACACCGACTCTCACTGGGGTGCAGCTCCAAACACACTGACTCTCACTGGGGTACAGTGACACACACAGTGACACTCGATGGGGTACGGTGACAGACTGACTCTCGATGGTGTACAGTGAAACACACACACTGACTCTCACTGGAGTAAGTCCCAAACACACTGACTCTCACTGGGGTCCTGTCCAACACACACACTGACTCTCACTGGGGTACAGTCCCACAGACACTGACTATCACTGGGGTACAGTCCCACACACACTGACTCTCGCTGGGGGTCGGTCCAACACACACATTGACTCTCACTGGGGTGCAATCCCACAAACACACTGACTCTAACTCAGGTACAGTCCCATACACACTGGCTTTCACTCGGTTACAGTCCCACACAGACACTGACTCTCACTGGGGTACAGTCCCACCAACATACTGACTCTCACTGGGGTACAGTCCAACACATACACTGACTCTCACTGGGGTACAGTCCCACACACACTGACTCTCACTGGAGTACAGTCCCAGACACACTGACTCTCACTGGGGTACAGTCCCACACACACTGACTCTCAGTGGTGTACACTCCCGCACACACTGACTCTCACTGGGGTACAGTCCCACACACACTGAATCTCACTGGAGTACAGTCCCAGACACACTGACTCTCACTGGGGTACAGTCCCACACACACTGACTCTCAGTGGGGTACACTCCCGCACACACTGACTCTCAGTGGGGTACAGTCCCACACACACTGACACTCACTGGGGTACAGTCCCATACGCACTGGCTTTCACTGGGTTACAGTCCCACACACACACTGACACTCACTGGGGTACAGTCCCACACACACGCTGATTCTCACGGGGGTACAGTCCCACACACACGCTGACTCTCACTGGGGTTCAATACCACACACACTGACTCTCACTGGGGCACAGTCGCACACAAAAACACTGACTCTAACTGGGGTACAGTCCCACACACACACAATCTCACTGAGGTAGAGTCCCACACAGACTGACTCTCACTGGGATACAGTACCACAAACACACTGACTCTCACTGCGGTAGAGTCCCAAACACACTGCCTTTCACTGGGTTACAGTACCACACACACTGGCTCTCACTGGGGCACAGTCCCACAAACGCACTGACTCTCACTGGGGTATAGTCCAACACATACACTGACGCTCATTGGGGTACAGTCCCACACACACTGACTCTCACTGGGGTACACTCCCGCGCACACTGACTCTCACTGGGATACACTCCCACACACACACGGACTCTCACTGGGGTACAGTCCCACACAAACACCGACTCTCAATGGGGTACAGACCCATACAAACTGGTTTTCACTGGGTTACAGTCCCACACACACACTGACTCTCACTGGGGTACAGTCCCACACACGCACAATCTCACTGAGGTAGAGTCCCATACAGACTGACTCTCACTGGGATACAGTACCACAAACACACTGACTCTCAATGCAGTACAATCCCAAACACACTGACTCTCACTGTGGTACAGTCCAACACACACACACTGACTCTCACTGGCTTACAGTCCCACACACACACTGACTCTCACTGGGGTACAGTCCCACACACACTGACTCTCACTGGGGTACAGTCCAACACACACACTGACTCTCACTGGGGTCCAGACCAACACACACACTGACTCTCACTGGGGTACAGTCCCACACACACGCTGACTCTCGATGGGGTACATTGACACACACACACTGAAACACACTGGGTGATAGACCCACACACTCTAACTCTCACTGGGGTACACTCCCACACACACACTGACTCTCACTGGGGTACAGTCCCACAAGAACTGACAATCACTGGGTTACAGCCCCACACACACTGACTCTCACTGGGGTACAGTCCCACACACACACTGACTCTCACTGGGGTACAGCCACACACAGATTGGCTCTCACTGGGGTACAGTGACACAGACACTGACTCTCGATGGCGTACAGTGACACACACACACTGACTCTCACTGGAGTATAGTCCCACACACACTGACTCTCACTGGGGTACAGTCCCACACACACTGACTCTCACTGGGGTACAATCCCACAATCACTGACTCTCACTGGGGCACAGTCACACACACACGCTGCTTCTCACTGGGGTACAATCCCACAGACACACCGAATCTCACAGGGGTACAATCACACACACACTGACTCTCAGTGGGGTACAATCCAACACACACACTGACTCGCACTGGGGTACAGTCACACACACATTGACTCTCACTGGGGTACAATGCCACAGACACACTGAATCTCACTGGGATACAGCACCACAAAAACACTGACTCTCACTGGGGTACAGTCCCACACACACACTGACTCTCACTGGGGTACAGTTCCACACACACTGACTCTCACTGGGGTACAGTCCCACACACACACTGACTCTCACTGGGGTACTGCGATGCTGCTTGGCCTGCTGTGTTCATCCAGCCTCACATTTTATTATCTTGGAATTCTCCAGCATCTGCAGTTCCCATTATCTCTCACACTGACTCTCACCTGGGTACAGTCACACACAAATTAGATTAGATTCCCTACGGTGTGGAAACAGGCCCTTCGGCCCAACAAGTCCACACCACCCCTTGGAGCACCCCACCCAGACCTATTTCCCCCTATAACCCACACATCCCTGAACACTATGGGCAATTTAGCGTGGCCGATCCACCTAACCTGCACATCTTTGGACTGTGGGAGGAAACCCACGCTGACGTGGGGAGAATATGCAAACACCACATAGACAGTTACCCGAAGCTGGAATTGAACACGGGTCCCTGGCGCTGTGAGGCTACAGTGCTAACCACTGAGCCACCATGTAGCCCTCAAGGAAGTAAAATTCCATTGTCAGATTGGGGGAGTAGGACTGGCTGCATTGCTCAACAAAGAACTGGCGTAATATTGATGGATCACAAGATCCCCTTCTCTCTTGTAATAACTGGTCTCCACTGGAGTTTTTGCATTGAATTCGGACACCCTGCATTAAAGTAGAACGTGAAAACAGAAGATTGTAGGAGGGGGGTGTGGGGGAAGCCTTCTAGAGATGAAGAACTTCAATTAAGTAGATTGGAAAGCTGAGCTTGCTTAACTGCAGAGGAAACTTGTTACATGTACTCAAAATCATAGGATGAGGATGAAGCAAAACTCTTCCCACTGTCAGAAATGTTGAACATTCGGAATGTTGATTGTGCTGAAAAGCAAAAGAACCAAAGATGACATGAGGAAAACCATTTCTGTGCAGCCAGTGGAATGCATTGTGTGTGGTGGGAGCAGATTCGCTTATGACTTGAGAATTAATAAACACTTGAAATATGTAGGGCTGTTGTTTTAGTAATAGTGACAGCATGGAAAGGGAAAAGCGGGGACTAAAGTTCCTGCTTAAATTAGAGGGGAGGGCAAACAGTGTCAAAAAGATGCCAAAAAAAATTTTGCTCTTAATTCAGTTGTTCACCTATAAGGTGACTGCAAGTTGGACTAAACGAACATGGGACAAGTTTTTGGCACAAAAACCAAAGGCAATAATGTTCAAAATTGATTCTCTCTGGGGTACAATCTCACACACACACCGACTCTCACTGGATTACATTCCATTACTCACTGGCTTTCACTCGGTTACAGTCCCATACACACTGACTCTCACTGGGGTACAGTCCCACACACACTGGCTCTCACTGGGGTACAGTCCAACACACACTGACTCTCAGTGGGGTACAATCCAACACACACACTGACTCTAACTGGAGTACAGTCCCACACACACACTGACTCTCACTGGGGTGCAGCTCCAAACACATTGACTCTCACTGGGGTACAGTGACACACACACAGACTCTCGATGGGGTACAGTGACACACTGACTCTCGATGGGGTACAGTGACACACACACACTGACTCTCACTGGAGTACAGTCCCACACACACTGACACTCACTGGGGTCCAGCCCAGCACACACACTGACTCTCACCGGGGTTCAGTCCCACACACACACTGACTCTCACTGGGGTACAGTCCCACACACACTG
The DNA here is from genome assembly GCF_030684315.1 of Stegostoma tigrinum. Taxonomy (NCBI): domain Eukaryota; kingdom Metazoa; phylum Chordata; class Chondrichthyes; order Orectolobiformes; family Stegostomatidae; genus Stegostoma; species Stegostoma tigrinum. The sequence goes on along the minus strand of NC_081359.1, from coordinate 114,242,347 downwards.
ACTCTCACTGGGGTACAGTCACAGACACACACTGACTCTCGATGTGGTATAGTTCCACACACACTAACTCTCACTGGGGTACACTCCCACACACACACTGACTCTCACTGGGGTACAGTCCCACAAGCACTGCCAATCACTCAGGTACAGCCAGACACACACTGACTCTCACTGGGGTACAGTCCAACACACACACTGACTCTCACTGGGGTACAGTCCCATACACGCTGGCTGTCACTGGGTTCAAGTCCCACACACACACTGAGTCTCACTGGGGTGCAGTCCCACACACACACTGACTCTCACTGGGGTACAGTCCCACACACACTGACTCTCACTGGGGTACAGTCCAACACACACACTGACTCTCACTGGGGTACAGTCACACACACATTGACTCTCACAGGGGTACAATCTCACACACACACCGACTCTCACTGGATTACAGCCCATTACTCACTGGCTTTCACTCAGTTACAGTACCACACACAGACTGACTATCAGAGGGGTACAGTTCCATACACACTCGCTTTCACTCGGTTACAGTCCCACACACACTGACTCTCACTGGGGTACAGTCCCACACACACTGGCTCTCACTGGGGTACAGTCCAACACACACACTGACTCTAACTGGAGTACAGTCCCACACACACACTGACTCTCACTGGGTTGCAGCTCCAAACACATTGGCTCTCACTGGGGTACAGTGACACACACACAGACTCTCGATGGGGTACAGTGACACACTGACTCTCGATGGGGTACAGTGACACACACACACTGACTCTCACTGGGGTACAGTCCCACACACACTGACACTCACTGGGGGACAGTCCAACACATACACTGACTCTCACTGGGGTTCAGTCCCACACACACACTGGCTCTCACTGGGGTACAGTCCCACACACACTGACTCTCACGGCGGTACACTCCCGCACACACACTGACTCTCACTGGGGTACAGTCCCACAAACACTGACTATCACTGGGGTACAGTCCCACACACACTGACTCTCAATGGGGCACAGTCCCACACACACACTGACTCTCACTGGGGTACAGTCCCACACACACACTGACTCTCACTGGGGTACAGTCCCACACACACACTGACTCTCACTGGGGTACAGTCCCAAACACATACACTGACTGTCACTGGGGTTCAGTCCCACGCACACACTGACTCTCAATGGGGGATAGTCCCACACACACTGACTCTCACTGGGGTACAGTCCCATACATACACTGACCGTCACTGGGGTACAGTCCCACACACACACTGACTCTCACTGGAGTACAGTCACACACACATGCTGACTCTCAATGGGGTACAGTCCCACACATCCACTGACTCTCACTGGGGCACAGCCCCACACACACTGACTCTCACTGGGGTACAGTCCCATACATACACTGACCGTCACTGGGGTACAGTCCCACACACACACTGACTCTCACTGGAGTACAGTCACACACACATGCTGACTCTCAATGGGGTACAGTCCCACACACACACTGACTCTCACTGGGGTACACTTCTGCACACACACTGACTCTCACTTGCGTACAGTCCCACAAGCACTGACAATCACTGCGGGACAGCCAGACACACACTGATTCTCACTGGGGTACAGTCCAACACACACTCTGACTCTCACTGGGGTATAGTCCCACACACACACTGACTCTCACTGGGGTACAGACCCGCACACACACTGACTGTCACTGGGGTACAGTCCCACAAGCACTGTCAATCACTGGGGTACAGCCAGACACACACTGACTCTCACTGGGGTACAGTCCAACACACACACAGACTCTCACTGGGGTTCAGTCCCACACACGCTGACTCACACTGGGGTACAGTCCCACACACACACTGACTCTCAGTGGGGTACAATCCAACAAACACACTGACTCTCACTGGGGTACAGTACCACAGAAACACTGACTCTCACTGGGGTGCATTCCCACACACACACTGACTCTCACTGGGGTACAGTACCACACACACACTGACTCTCACTGGGGTACAGTCCCACACACACTGACTGTCACTGGGGTTCAGTCCCACGCACACACTGACTCTCAATGGGGGATAGTCCCACACACACTGACTCTCACTGGGGGACACTCCAGCACACACACTGACTCTCACTGGGGTACAGTCCCACACACACACTGACTCTCACTGGGGTACAGTCCCACACACACACACTGGCTCTCACTGGGGTACAGTCCAACACACACTGAGTCTCACTGGGGTACAGTCCCACACACGCACAATCTCACTGAGGTAGAGTCCCATACAGACTGACTCTCACTGGGATACAGTACCACAAACACACTGACTCTCAATGCAGTACAATCCCAAACACACTGACTCTCACTGTGGTACAGTCCAACACACACACACTGACTCTCACTGGCTTACAGTCCCACACACACACTGACTCTCACTGGGGTACAGTCCCACACACACTGACTCTCACTGGGGTACAGTCCAACACACACACTGACTCTCACTGGGGTCCAGACCAACACACACACTGACTCTCACTGGGGTACAGTCCCACACACACGCTGACTCTCGATGGGGTACATTGACACACACACACTGAAACACACTGGGTGATAGACCCACACACTCTAACTCTCACTGGGGTACACTCCCACACACACACTGACTCTCACTGGGGTACAGTCCCACAAGAACTGACAATCACTGGGTTACAGCCCCACACACACTGACTCTCACTGGGGTACAGTCCCACACACACACTGACTCTCACTGGGGTACAGCCACACACAGATTGGCTCTCACTGGGGTACAGTGACACAGACACTGACTCTCGATGGCGTACAGTGACACACACACACTGACTCTCACTGGAGTATAGTCCCACACACACTGACTCTCACTGGGGTACAGTCCCACACACACTGACTCTCACTGGGGTACAATCCCACAATCACTGACTCTCACTGGGGCACAGTCACACACACACGCTGCTTCTCACTGGGGTACAATCCCACAGACACACCGAATCTCACAGGGGTACAATCACACACACACTGACTCTCAGTGGGGTACAATCCAACACACACACTGACTCGCACTGGGGTACAGTCACACACACATTGACTCTCACTGGGGTACAATGCCACAGACACACTGAATCTCACTGGGATACAGCACCACAAAAACACTGACTCTCACTGGGGTACAGTCCCACACACACACTGACTCTCACTGGGGTACAGTTCCACACACACTGACTCTCACTGGGGTACAGTCCCACACACACACTGACTCTCACTGGGGTACTGCGATGCTGCTTGGCCTGCTGTGTTCATCCAGCCTCACCTTTTATTATCTTGGAATTCTCCAGCATCTGCAGTTCCCATTATCTCTCACACTGACTCTCACCTGGGTACAGTCACACACAAATTGATTCTCTCTGGGGTACAATCTCACACACACACCGACTCTCACTGGATTACATTCCATTACTCACTGGCTTTCACTCGGTTACAGTCCCATACACACTGACTCTCACTGGGGAACAGTCCCACACACACTGGCTCTCACTGGGGTACAGTCCAACACACACTGACTCTCAGTGGGGTACAATCCAACACACACACTGACTCTAACTGGAGTACAGTCCCACACACACACTGACTCTCACTGGGGTGCAGCTCCAAACACATTGACTCTCACTGGGGTACAGTGACACACACACAGACTCTCGATGGGGTACAGTGACACACTGACTCTCGATGGGGTACAGTGACACACACACACTGACTCTCACTGGAGTACAGTCCCACACACACTGACACTCACTGGGGTCCAGCCCAGCACACACACTGACTCTCACCGGGGTTCAGTCCCACACACACACTGACTCTCACTGGGGTACAGTCCCACACACACTGACTCTCACTGGGGTACAGTCACAGACACACACTGACTCTCGATGTGGTATAGTTCCACACACACTAACTCTCACTGGGGTACACTCCCACGCACACACTGACTCTCACTAGGGTACAGTCCCACAAGCACTGCCAATCACTCAGGTACAGCCAGACACACACTGACTCTCACTGGGGTACAGTCCAACACACACACTGACTCTCACTGGGGTACAGTCCCATACACGCTGGCTGTCACTGGGTTCAAGTCCCACACACACACTGAGTCTCACTGGGGTGCAGTCCCACACACACACTGACTCTCACTGGGGTACAGTCCCACACACACTGACTCTCACTGGGGTACAGTCCAACACACACACTGACTCTCACTGGGGTACAGTCACACACACATTGACTCTCACAGGGGTACAATCTCACACACACACCGACTCTCACTGGATTACAGCCCATTACTCACTGGCTTTCACTCAGTTACAGTACCACACACAGACTGACTATCAGAGGGGTACAGTTCCATACACACTCGCTTTCACTCGGTTACAGTCCCACACACACTGACTCTCACTGGGGTACAGTCCCACACACACTGGCTCTCACTGGGGTACAGTCCAACACACACACTGACTCTAACTGGAGTACAGTCCCACACACACACTGACTCTCACTGGGTTGCAGCTCCAAACACATTGGCTCTCACTGGGGTACAGTGACACACACACAGACTCTCGATGGGGTACAGTGACACACTGACTCTCGATGGGGTACAGTGACACACACACACTGACTCTCACTGGGGTACAGTCCCACACACACTGACACTCACTGGGGGACAGTCCAAAACATACACTGACTCTCACTGGGGTTCAGTCCCACACACACACTGGCTCTCACTGGGGCACAGTCCCACAAACACTGACTATCACTGGGGTACAGTCCCACACACACTGACTCTCAATGGGGCACAGTCCCACACACACACTGACTCTCACTGGGGTACAGTCCCACACACACACTGACTCTCACTGGGGTACAGTCCCACACACACACTGACTCTCACTGGGGTACAGTCCCAAACACATACACTGACTGTCACTGGGGTTCAGTCCCACGCACACACTGACTCTCAATGGGGGATAGTCCCACACACACTGACTCTCACTGGGGTACAGTCCCATACATACACTGACCGTCACTGGGGTACAGTCCCACACACACACTGACTCTCACTGGAGTACAGTCACACACACATGCTGACTCTCAATGGGGTACAGTCCCACACATCCACTGACTCTCACTGGGGTACAGCCCCACACACACTGACTCTCACTGGGGTACAGTCCCATACATACACTGACCGTCACTGGGGTACAGTCCCACACACACACTGACTCTCACTGGAGTACAGTCACACACACATGCTGACTCTCAATGGGGTACAGTCCCACACACACACTGACTCTCACTGGGGTACACTTCTGCACACACACTGACTCTCACTTGCGTACAGTCCCACAAGCACTGACAATCACTGCGGGACAGCCAGACACACACTGATTCTCACTGGGGTACAGTCCAACACACACTCTGACTCTCACTGGGGTACAGACCCGCACACACACTGACTGTCACTGGGGTACAGTCCCACAAGCACTGTCAATCACTGGGGTACAGCCAGACACACACTGACTCTCACTGGGGTACAGTCCAACACACACACAGACTCTCGCTGGGGTTGAGTCCCACACACGCTGACTCACACTGGGGTACAGTCCCACACACACACTGACTCTCAGTGGGGTACAATCCAACAAACACACTGACTCTCACTGGGGTACAGTACCACAGAAACACTGACTCTCACTGGGGTGCATTCCCACACACACACTGACTCTCACTGGGGTACAGTACCACACACACACTGACTCTCACTGGGGAAGAGTCCCACACACACTGACTGTCACTGGGGTTCAGTCCCACACACACACTGACTCTCAATGGGGGATAGTCCCACACACACTGACTCTCACTGGGGGACACTCCAGCACACACACTGACTCTCACTGGGGTACAGTCCCACACACACACTGACTCTCACTGGGGTACAGTCCCACACACACACTGGCTCTCACTGGGGTACAGTCCAACACACACTGACTGTCACTGGGGTACAGTCCCACACACGCACAATCTCACTGAGGTAGAGTCCCATACAGACTGACTCTCACTGGGATACAGTACCACAAACACACTGACTCTCAATGCAGTACAATCCCAAACACACTGACTCTCACTGTGGTACAGTCCAACACACACACACTGACTCTCACTGGCTTACAGTCCCACACACACACTGACTCTCAGTGGGGTACAGTCCCACACACACTGACTCTCACTGGGGTACAGTCCAACACACACACTGACTCTCACTGGGGTGCAGCTCCAAACACATTGACACTCACTGGGGTACAGTGACACACACACAGACTCTCGATGGGGTACAGTGACACACTGACTCTCGATGGGGTACAGTGACACACACACACTGACTCTCACTGGAGTACAGTCCCACACACACTGACACTCACTGGGGTCCAGCCCAGCACACACACTGACTCTCACCGGGGTTCAGTCCCACACACACACTGACTCTCACTGGGGTACAGTCCCACACACACTGACTCTCACTGGGGTACAGTCACAGACACACACTGACTCTCGATGTGGTATAGTTCCACACACACTAACTCTCACTGGGGTACACTCCCACGCACACACTGACTCTCACTAGGGTACAGTCCCACAAGCACTGCCAATCACTCAGGTACAGCCAGACACACACTGACTCTCACTGGGGTACAGTCCAACACACACACTGACTCTCACTGGGGTACAGTCCCATACACGCTGGCTGTCACTGGGTTCAAGTCCCACACACACACTGAGTCTCACTGGGGTGCAGTCCCACACACACACTGACTCTCACTGGGGTACAGTCCCACACACACTGACTCTCACTGGGGTACAGTCCAACACACACACTGACTCTCACTGGGGTACAGTCACACACACATTGACTCTCACAGGGGTACAATCTCACACACACACCGACTCTCACTGGATTACAGCCCATTACTCACTGGCTTTCACTCAGTTACAGTACCACACACAGACTGACTATCAGAGGGGTACAGTTCCATACACACTCGCTTTCACTCGGTTACAGTCCCACACACACTGACTCTCACTGGGGTACAGTCCCACACACACTGGCTCTCACTGGGGTACAGTCCAACACACACACTGACTCTAACTGGAGTACAGTCCCACACACACACTGACTCTCACTGGGTTGCAGCTCCAAACACATTGGCTCTCACTGGGGTACAGTGACACACACACAGACTCTCGATGGGGTACAGTGACACACTGACTCTCGATGGGGTACAGTGACACACACACACTGACTCTCACTGGGGTACAGTCCCACACACACTGACACTCACTGGGGTACAGTCCAACACATACACTGACTCTCACTGGGGTTCAGTCCCACACACACACTGGCTCTCACTGGGGTACAGTCCCACACACACTGACTCTCACTGCGGTACACTCCCGCACACACACTGACTCTCACTGGGGCACAGTCCCACAAACACTGACTATCACTGGGGTACAGTCCCACAAACACTGACTCTCACTGGGGTACAGTCCCGCTCACACACTGACTCTCACTGGGGTACAGTCCCACACACACACTGACTCTCACTGGGGTACAGTCCCACACACACACTGACTCTCACTGGGGTACAGTCCCAAACACATACACTGACTGTCACTGGGGTTCAGTCCCACGCACACACTGACTCTCAATGGGGGATAGTCCCACACACACTGACTCTCACTGGGGTACAGTCCCATACATACACTGACCGTCACTGGGGTACAGTCCCACACACACACTGACTCTCACTGGAGTACAGTCACACACACATGCTGACTCTCAATGGGGTACAGTCCCACACATCCACTGACTCTCACTGGGGTACAGCCCCACACACACTGACTCTCACTGGGGTACAGTCCCATACATACACTGACCGTCACTGGGGTACAGTCCCACACACACACTGACTCTCACTGGAGTACAGTCACACACACATGCTGACTCTCAATGGGGTACAGTCCCACACACACACTGACTCTCACTGGGGTACACTTCTGCACACACACTGACTCTCACTTGTGTACAGTCCCACAAGCACTGACAATCACTGCGGGACAGCCAGACACACACTGATTCTCACTGGGGTACAGTCCAACACACACTCTGACTCTCACTGGGGTATAGTCCCACACACACACTGACTCTCACTGGGGTACAGACCCGCACACACACTGACTGTCACTGGCGTACAGTCCCACAAGCACTGTCAATCACTGGGGTACAGCCAGACACACACTGACTCTCACTGGGGTACAGTCCAACACACACACAGACTCTCACTGGGGTTCAGTCCCACACACGCTGACTCACACTGGGGTACAGTCCCACACACACACTGACTCTCAGTGGGGTACAATCCAACAAACACACTGACTCTCACTGGGGTACAGTACCACAGAAACACTGACTCTCACTGGGGTGCTTTCCCACACACACACTGACTCTCACTGGGGTACAGTACCACACACACACTGACTCTCACTGGGGTACAGTCCCACACACACTGACTGTCACTGGGGTTCAGTCCCACGCACACACTGACTCTCAATGGGGGATAGTCCCACACACACTGACTCTCACTGGGGGACACTCCAGCACACACACTGACTCTCACTGGGGTACAGCCCCACACACACACTGACTCTCACTGGGGTACAGTCCCACACACACTGGCTCTCACTGGGGTACAGTCCAACACACACTGACTCTCAGTGGGGTACAATCCAACACACACACTGACTCTAACTGGAGTACAGTCCCACACACACACTGACTCTCACTGGGGTGCAGCTCCAAACACATTGACTCTCACTGGGGTACAGTGACACACACACAGACTCTCGATGGGGTACAGTGACACACTGACTCTCGATGGGGTACAGTGACACACACACACTGACTCTCACTGGAGTACAGTCCCACACACACTGACACTCACTGGGGTCCAGCCCAGCACACACACTGACTCTCACCGGGGTTCAGTCCCACACACACACTGACTCTCACTGGGGTACAGTCCCACACACACTGACTCTCACTGGGGTACAGTCACAGACACACACTGACTCTCGATGTGGTATAGTTCCACACACACTAACTCTCACTGGGGTACACTCCCACGCACACACTGACTCTCACTAGGTTACAGTCCCACAAGCACTGCCAATCACTCAGGTACAGCCAGACACACACTGACTCTCACTGGGGTACAGTCCAACACACACACTGACTCTCACTGGGGTACAGTCCCATACACGCTGGCTGTCACTGGGTTCAAGTCCCACACACACACTGAGTCTCACTGGGGTGCAGTCCCACACACACACTGACTCTCACTGGGGTACAGTCCCACACACACTGACTCTCACTGGGGTACAGTCCAACACACACACTGACTCTCACTGGGGTACAGTCACACACACATTGACTCTCACAGGGGTACAATCTCACACACACACCGACTCTCACTGGATTACAGCCCATTACTCACTGGCTTTCACTCAGTTACAGTACCACACACAGACTGACTATCAGAGGGGTACAGTTCCATACACACTCGCTTTCACTCGGTTACAGTCCCACACACACTGACTCTCACTGGGGTACAGTCCCACACACACTGGCTCACACTGGGGTACAGTCCAACACACACACTGACTCTAACTGGAGTACAGTCCCACACACACACTGACTCTCACTGGGTTGCAGCTCCAAACACATTGGCTCTCACTGGGGTACAGTGACACACACACAGACTCTCGATGGGGTACAGTGACACACTGACTCTCGATGGGGTACAGTGACACACACACACTGACTCTCACTGGGGTACAGTCCCACACACACTGACACTCACTGGGGTCCAGTCCAACACATACACTGACTCTCACTGGGGTTCAGTCCCACACAAGCACTGACTCTCACTGGGGTACAGTCCCACACACACTGACTCTCACTGCGGTACACTCCCGCACACACACTGACTCTCACTGGGGCACAGTCCCACAAACACTGACTATCACTGGGGCACAGTCCCACACACACACTGACTCTCAGTGGGGTACAATCCAACAAACACACTGACTCTCACTGGGGTACAGTACCACACACACACTGACTCTCACTGGGGTACAGTCCCACACACACTGACTGTCACTGGGGTTCAGTCCCACGCACACACTGACTCTCAATGGGGGATAGTCCCACACACATTGACTCTCACTGGGGGACACTCCAGCACACACACTGACTCTCACTGGGGTACAGTCCCACAAACACACTGACTCTCACTGGGGCACAGTCCCACACACACACTGACTCTCACTGGGGAAGAGTCCCACACACACTGACTGTCACTGGGGTTCAGTCCCACGCACACACTGACTCTCAATGGGGGATAGCCCGACACACACTGACTCTCACTTGGGTACAGTTCCACACACACTGACTCTCACTGGGGTACAGTCCCACACACACACCGACTCTCACTGGGGTACAATCCCACACACACACCGACTCTCAGTGGGGTACAGTCCCATACAGACTGGCTTTCACTCGGTTACAGTCCCACACACACTGACTCTCACTGGGGTACAGTCCCACAAGCACTGACAATCACTGGGGTACAGCCAGACACACACTGACTCTCACTGGGGTACAGTCCCACACACACTGACTCTCAGTGGGGTCCAGTCCTGCACACACACTGACTCTCACTGGGGTACAGTCCCACACACACACTGACTCTCACTGGGGTACATTCCCACACACACACTGACTCTCACTGGGGTCCAGTCCCGAACACACACTGACTCTCACTGGGGTACAGTCCCACACACACACTGACTCTCACTGGGGTACAGTCCCACACACACACTGACTCTCACTGGGGTACAGTTCCACACACACTGACTCTCACTGGGGTACAGTCCCACACACACTGACTCTCACTGGGGTGCAGCTCCAAACACACTCTGACTCTCACTTGGGTACAGTGACACAGACACTGACTCTCGATGGGGTACAGTGACACACTGACTCTCGATGGGGTACAGTGACACACACACACTGACTCTCACTGGGGTACAGTGACACACACACACTGACTCTCACTGGGGGATAGTCCCACACACACTGACTCTCACTGGGGTACAGTCCCACACACACTCTGACTCTCACTGGGGTACAGTCGCACAAGCACTGACAATCACTGGGTTACAGCCCCACACACACTGACTCTCACTGGGGTACACACCAACACACACACTGACTCTGATTGGGGTACAGTCCCACACACACACTGATTCTCACTGAGGTACAGTCCCACAAGCACTGACAATCACTGCGGTACAGCCAGACACACACTGACTCTCACTGGGGTACAGTCCAACACACACTCTGACTCTCATTGGGGTATAGTCCCACACACACTGACACTCACTGGGGTACAGTCCCGCACACACACTGACTCTCACTGGGGTACAGTCCCACAAGCACTGACAATCACTGGGGTACTGCAGACACACACTGACTCTCACTGGGGTACACTCCTGCACACACACTGATGCTCACTGTGTACAGTACCACAAAAACACTGACTCTCACTGGGGTACAGTCCCATACACACACTGACCGTCACTGGGGTACAGTCCCACACACACACTGACTCTCACTGGAGTACAGTCACACACACACTGACTCTCACTGGGGTACAGTCCCACACACACTGACTCTCACTGGGGTACAGTCGCACACACACTCCGACACTCACTGGATTACAGTCCATTACTGACTGGCTTTCACTCAGTTACAGTGCCACACACAGACTGACTATCAGTGGGGTACTGTCCCATACACACTCGCTTTCACTCGGTTACAGACCCACACACACTGACTCTCACTGGGGTACAGTCCCACACACTTTGGCTCTCACTGGGGTACAGTCCAACACACACACTGACTCTAACTGGAGTACAGTCCCACACACACACTGACTCTCACTGGGTGGCAGCTCCAAACACATTGACTCTCACTGGGGTACAGTCCCACACACACAGACTCTCGATGGGGTACAGTGACACACTGACTCTCGATGGGGTACAGTGACACACACACACTGACTCTCACTGGAGTACAGTCCCACACACACTGACACTCACTGGGGTCCAGTCCAACACACACACTGACTCTCACTGGGGTTCAGTCACACACACACACTGACTCTCACTGGGGTACAGTCCCACACACACTGACTCTCACTGCGGTACACTCCCGCACACATACTGACTCTCACTGGGGTAGAGTCCCACAAACACTGACTATCACTGGGGTACAGTCCCACACACACTGACTCTCAATGGGGCACAGTCCCACACACACACTGACTCTCACTGGGGTCCAGTCCCGTTCACACACACTGACTCTCACTGGGGTACAGTCCCACGCACACACTGACTCTCACTGGGGTACAGTCCCACACACACACTGACTCTCACTGGGGTAGAGTCCCACACACACACTGACTCTCACTGGGGTACAGTCCAACACACACACTGACTCTCGGTGGGGTACAGTCCAACACACACACTGACACTCACTGGGGGATAGTCCCACAAGCACTGACAATCACTGGGTTACAGTCCCACACACACTGACTCTCACTGGGGTACAGTCCCACACACATTGACTCTCACTGGGGTACAATCCCACACACACACCGGCTCTCACTGGGGTACAGTACCACAAAAACACTGACTCTCAGTGGGGTGCAGCTCCAAACACAATGACTCTCACTGGCGTACAGTGACACAGACACTGACTCTCGATGGGGTACAGTGACACACTGACTCTCGATGGGGTACAGTGACACACTGACTCTCACTGGGGTACAGTGACACACACACACTGACTCTCACTGGAGTATAGTCCCACACACACTGACTCTCACTGGGGTACAGTCCCACACACATTGAATCTCACTGGGGTACAATCCGACAATCACTGACTCTCACTGGGGTACAGTACTACAAAAACACTGACTCTCACTGGGGTACAGTCCCATATACACACTGACCGTCACTGGGGTACAGTCCCACACACACACTGACTCTCACTGGGGTACAGCCCCACACACAGACTGACTCTCAGTGGGGTACAGTCCCATACACACTGGCTTTCACTTGCTTACAGTCCCACACACACTGACGCTCACTGGGGTACAGTCCCACACACACTGACTCTCACTGGGGTACAGTCCCACACACACACTGACTCTAACTGGGGTGCACTCCCACACACACTGATTCTCAATGGGGAACAATCCCACACACACACTGACTCTCACTGGGGTCCAGTCCCAAACACACACTGACTCTCACTGGGGTACAGTCCCACTCACACACTGAATCTCAGTGGGGTGCATCTCCAAACACAATGACTCTCACTGGGGTACAGTGACACAGAGACTGACTCTCGATGGAGTACAGTGACACACTGACTCTCGATGAGGTACAGTGACACACACACACACACACACACACTGACTCTCACTGGGGAAGAGTCCCACACACACTGACTCTCACTGGGGTACAGTCCAACATACACACTGACTCTCAATGGGGTATAGTCCCACACACACTGACTCTCACTGGGGTACAGTCCCGCACACACACTGACTCTCACTGGGGTACAGTCCCACAAGCACTGACAATCACTGGGGTACAGCCAGACACACACTGACTCTCACTGGGGTACAGTCCAACACACACACTGACTCTCACTCGGGTTCAGTCACACACACATTGACTCTCACTGGGGTGCATTTCCACACACACACTGACTCTCACTGGGGTACAGTCCCACACACACTGACTCTCACTGGGGTACAGTCACACACACATTGACTCTCACTGGGGTACAATCTCACACAAACACACCGACTCTCATTGGATTACAGTCCTTTACTCACTGGCTTTCACTCGATTACAGTCCCACACACAGACTGACTCTCAGTGGGGTACAGTCAAATACACACTGGCTTTCACTGGGGTATAGCCAGACACACACCGACTCTCACTGAGCTACAATCCCACACACACACTGACTCTAAATGGGGTACAGTCGCATACACACTGGCTTTCACTCGGTTACAGTCCCATACACACTGACTCTCACTGGGGTACAGTTCCACACACACTGACTCTCACTGGGGTACAGTGACACAAAGACACTGATTCTCGATGGGGTACAATTACACACTGACTCTCGATGGGGTACAGTTCCACACACACTGACTCTCACTGGGGTACAGTGACACACAGACACTGATTCTCGATGGGGTACAATTACACACTGACTCTCGATGGGGTACAGTGACACACACACACTGACTCTCACTTGGGGATAGTCCCACACACACTGACTCCTACTGGGGTACACTCCCACACACACACTGACTCTCACTGGGGTACAGTCCCACAAGCACTGACAATCACTGGGTTACAGACACACACACACTGACTCGCACTGGTGTACATTCCAACACACACACTGACACTCACTGGGATACAGTCCAACACACACACTGACTCTCACTGGGGTACAGTCCCACACACACTCTGACTCTCACTGGGGTACAGTCGAACACACACACTGACTCTCACTGGGGTACAGTCCCACACACACACTGACTCTCACTGGGGTACAGGCCCACACACACTGATACTCACAGGGGTACAGTCCCACACACACACTGACTCTCGATGGGGTATAGTTCCACACACACTGGCTCTCACTGGGGTACACTCCTGCACACACACTGACTCTCACTGGGGTACAGTCCCACAAGCATTGACAATCACTGCGGGACAGCCAGACACACACTGACTCTCACTGGGGTACAGTCCAACACACACACTGACTCTCACTGGGGTATAGACCCACACACACTGACTCTCACTGGGGTACAGTCCCACAAGCACTGACAATCACTGGGGTACAGACACACACACACTGACTCGCACTGGTGTACATTCCAACACACACACTGACACTCACTGGGGTACAGTCCAACACACACACTGACTCTCACTGGGGTACAGTCCCACACACACTCTGACTCTCACTGGGGTAGTCGAACACACACACTGACTCTCACTGGGGTACAGTCCCACACGCACTGACTCCCACTGGGGTACAGTCCCACACACACACTGACTCTCGATGGGGGATAGCCCCACACACACTGACTCTCACTGGGGGACACTCCCGCACAACACTGACTCTCACTGTGGTACAGTCCCACACACACTGATACTCACTGGGGTACAGTCCAACACACACTCTGACTCTCACTGGGGAATAGTCCCACACACCTTGACTCTCACTGGGGTACAGTCCCATAAGCACTGACAATCACTGGGGTACAGCCAGAAACACACCGACTCTCACTGGGGTACAGTCCAACACACACACAGACTCTCACTGGGGTTCAGTCAAACACACATTGACTCTCACTGGGGTGCATTCCCACACACACACTGACTGTCACTGGGGTTCAGTCCCACGCACACACTGGCTCTCAATGGGGTACAGTCCCACACACATTGACTCTCACTGGGGTGCAGCTCCAAACACACTCTGACTCTCACTTGGGTACAGTGACACAGACACTGACTCTCGATGGTGTACAGTGACACACACACACTGACTCTCACTGGGGTACAGTGACACACACACACTGACTCTCACTGGGGGATAGTCCCACTCACACTGACTCTCACTGGGGTACAGTCCCACAAGCACTGACAATCACTGGGTTACAGCCCCACACACACTGACTCTCACTGGGGTACACACCAACACACACACTGACTCTCACTGGGGTACAGTCCCACACACACACTGATTCTCACCGAGGTACAGTCCCACAAGCACTGACAATCACTGCGGTTCAGCCAGACACACACTGACTCTCACTGGCGTACAGTCCCACAACCACTGACGATCACTGCGGGACAGCCAGACAAACACTGACTCTCACTGGGGTACAGTCCAACACACACTGACTCTCACTGGGGAAGAGTCCCGCACAACACTGACTCTCACTGTGGTACAGTCCCACACACACTGATACTCACTGGGGTACAGTCCCACACACACACTGACTCTCACTGGGATACAGTTCCACACACACTGACTCTCACTGTGGTACAGTCCCACACACACTGATACTCACTGGGGTACAGTCCCACACACACACTGACTCTCACTGGGGTACAGTCCCACACACACACTGACTCTCACTGGGGTACAGTCCCACAAGCACTGACAATCACTGCGGTACAGCCAGACATACACTGACTCTCACTGGGGTACAGTCCAACACACACTCTGACTCTCACTGGGGAATAGTCCCACACACCTTGACTCTCACTGGGGTACAGTCCCACAAGCACTGACAATCACTGGGGTACAGCCAGAAACACACCGGCTCTCACTGGGGTACAATCCCACACACACACCGACTCTCAGTGGGGTACAGTCCCATACACACTGGCTTTCACTCGGTTACAGTCCCACACACACTGACTCTCACTGGGGTACAGTTCCACACACACTGACTCTCACTGGGGTACAGTCCAACACACACACTGACTCTCACTGGGGTACAGTTCCACACACACTGACTCTCACTGGGGTACAGTCCAACACACACACCGACTCTCACTGGGGTACAATCCCACGCACACACCGACTCTCAGTGGGGTACAGTCCCATACACAATGGCTTTCACTCGGTTACAGACCCACACACACTGACTCTCACTGGGGTACACTCCAAAACACACACTGACTCTCACTGGGGTACTGTCCCACAAACACACTGACTCTCACTGGGGTACAGCCACACACACACTGACCCTCACTGGGGTACAGTCCAACACACACTCTGACTCTCACTGGGGTCTAGTCCCACACACCTTAACTCTCACTGGGGTACACTCCCGCACACACACTGACTCTCACTGGGGTACAGTCCATTACACACTGGATTTCAGTCGGTTACAGTCCAACACACACACTGACTCTCACTGGGGTATAGTCCCACACACCTTGACTCTCACTGGGGTACACTCCTGCACACATACTGACTCTCACTGGGGTACAGTCCCACAAGCAGTGACAATCACTGGGGTATAGACAGACACACACCGACTCTCACTGGGGTACAATCCCACGCACACACCGACTCTCACTGGGGTACAGTCCCATACACAGTGGCTTTCACTGGGTTCCAGTCCCACAAAAACACTGAGTCTCACTGGTAGCAGTCCCACACATACACAATCTCACTGAGGCAGAGTCCCACACAGACTGACTCTCACTGGGATACAGTACCACAAACACACTGACTCTCAATGCGGTACAGTCCCAAACACACTGCCTTTCACTGGGTTACAGTCCCACACACACACTGACTCTCACTGGGTTACTGTTTCACAAATACACTGACTCTCACTGGGGTACAGTCCCACACACACTGACTGTCACTGGGGTACAGTCCAACACACACACTGACTCTCACTGGGGTACAGTCACACACACACTGAATCTCACAGGGGTACAATCACACACACACACTGACTCTCACTGGGGTACAGTACCACAGAAACACTGACTCTCACTGGGGTACAGTCCCATACACACACTGACTCTCACTGTGGTACAGTCCCACACACACTGACCCTCACTGGGGTACAGTCCCACACACACACACTCTCACTGGAGTGCAGTCACACACACACTGACTCTCACTGGGGTCCAGTCCCACACACACTCTGACTCTCACTGGGGTGCAGTCCCACACACACACAATCTCACTGGAGTGCAGTCACACACACACTGACTCTCACTGGGGTACAGTCCCACACACACACCGACTCTCACTGTGGTACAGTTCCACACACACTGACTCTCACTGGGGCACAGTCCCACACAGACTGACTCTCACTGGGATACAGTACCACAAACACACTGACTCGCAATGCGGTACAGTCCCAAATACACTGCCTTTCACTGGGTTACAGTCCCACACACACACTGACTCTCACTGGGGTACTGTCCCACAAACACACTGACTCTCACTGGGGTACAGTCCCACACACACTGACTCTCACTGGGGTGCAGTCCAACACACACACTGACTCTCACTGGGGTACAGTCACACACACACCGACTCTCACTGGGGTACAGTCCATTACACACTGGATTTCAGTCGGTTACAGTCCCACACACAGACTGACTCTCACTGATGTACAGTCCCACAAACACACTGACTCTCACTGGGGTATAGTCCCACACACCTTGACTCTCACTGGGGTACACTCCTGCACACATACTGACTCTCACTGGGGTACAGTCCCACAAGCAGTGACAATCACTGGGGTACAGACAGACACACACCGACTCTCACTGGGGTACAATCCCACGCACACACCGACTCTCAGTGGGGTACAGTCCCATACACAATGGCTTTCACTCGGTTACAGTCCCACACACACTGACTCTCACTGGGGTACACTCCAAAACACACACTGGCTCTCACTGGGGTACTGTCCCACAAACACACCGACTCTCACTGGGGTACAGTCCCACACACACTGACTCTCACTGGGGTGCAGTCCAACACACACACTGACTCT
Source organism: Stegostoma tigrinum (assembly GCF_030684315.1). NCBI lineage: Eukaryota > Metazoa > Chordata > Chondrichthyes > Orectolobiformes > Stegostomatidae > Stegostoma > Stegostoma tigrinum. The sequence goes on along the minus strand of NC_081359.1, from coordinate 114,223,469 downwards.
CACTGGGGTACAGCCACACACACATTGACTCTCACTGGGGTACACCCCCGCACACACACTGACCCTCACTGGGGTACAGTCCAACACACACTCTGACTCTCACTGGGGTCTAGTCCCACACACCTTAACTCTCACTGGGGTAACTCCCGCACACACACTGACTCTCACTGGGGTACAGTCCCACAAGAACTGACAATCACTGGGGTACAGCCAGAAACACACTGATTCTCACTGGGGTACAATCCCACACATACACCGACTCTCAGTGGGGTACAGTCCCATACACACTGGCTTTCACTCGGTTACAGTCCAACACACACACTGACTCTCACTGGGGTGCAGCTCCAAACACACTCTGACTCTCACTTGGGTACAGTGACACAGACACTGACTCTCGATGGGGTACAGTGACACACTGACTCTCGATGGGGTACAGTGACACACTGACTCTCACTGGCGTATAGTCCCACACACACTGACTCTCACTGGGGTACAGTCCCACACACCTTGACTCTCACTGGGGTACAGTCCCGCACACACACTGACTCACACTGGGGTACAGTCCCACAAGCACTGACAATCACTGGGTTACAGCTAGACACACACTGACTCTCACTGGGGTACACACCAACACACACACTGATTCTCACTGGGGTACAGTCCCACAAGCACTGACAATCACTGCGGTACAGCCAGACACACACTGACTCTCACTGGGGTACAGTCCAATACACACTCTGACTCTCACTAGGGTACAGTCACACACACATTGACTCTCACTGGGGTACAGTCCCAAACAAACACTGACTCTCACTTGGGCACAGTCCCATACACAGTGGCTTTCACTGGGTTCCAGTCCCACAAAAACACTGAGTCTCACTGGTAGCAGTCCCACACATACACAATCTCACTGAGGTAGAGTCCCACACAGACTGACTCTCACTGGGATACAGTACCACAAACACACTGACTCTCAATGCGGTACAGTCCCAAACACACTGCCTTTCACTGGGTTACAGTCCCACACACACACTGGCTCTCACTGGGTTACTGTTCCACAAACACACTGACTCTCACTGGGGTACAGTCCCACACACACTGACTGTCACTGGGGTACAGTTCAACACCCACACTGACTCTCACTGGGGTACAGTCACACACACACTGAATCTCACAGGGGTACAATCACACACACACACTGACTCTCAGGGGTACAATCCAACACACACACTGACTCTGACTGGGGTCCAGTACCACAGAAACACTGACTCTCACTGGGGTACAGTCCCATACACACACTGACTCTCACTGTGGTACAGTCCCACACACACTGACCCTCACTGGGGTACAGTCCCACACACAGACTGACTCTCACTGGAGTGCAGTCACACACACACTGACTCTCACTGGGCTCCAGTCCCACACACATTCTGACTCTCACTGGGGTGCAGTCACACACACACACAATCTCACTGGAGTGCAGTCACACACACGCTGACTCTCACTGTGGTACAGTCCCACACACACTGACTCTCACTGGGGTACAGTACCACAGAAATACTGACTCTCACTGTGGTACAGTCCCACACACACTGACCCTCACTGGGGTACAGTCCCACACAGACTGACTCTCACTGGGATACAGTACCACAAACACACTGACTCGCAATGCGGTACAGTCCCAAATACACTGCCTTTCACTGGGTTACAGTCCCACACACACACTGACTCTCACTGGGGTACTGTCCCACAAACACACTGACTCTCACTGGGGTACAGTCCCACACACACTGACTCTCACTGGGGTGCAGTCCAACACACACACTGACTCTCACTGGGGTACAGTCACACACACATTGACTCTCACTGGGGTACAATCTCACACACACACCGACTCTCACTGGGGTACAGTCCATTACACACTGGATTTCAGTCGGTTACAGTCCCACACACAGACTGACTCTCACTGGGGTACAGGCACACTCACATTGACTCTCACTGGGGTACAATCCCACACACAGACTGACACTCACTGAGGTACAGTCCCACAAACACACTGACTCTCACTGGGGTATAGTCCCACACACCTTGACTCTCACTGGGGTACACTCCTGCACACATACTGACTCTCACTGGGGTACAGTCCCACAAGCAGTGACAATCACTGGGGTACAGACAGACACACACCGACTCTCACTGGGGTACAATCCCACGCACACACCGACTCTCAGTGGGGTACAGTCCCATACACAATGGCTTTCACTCGGTTACAGTCCCACACACACTGACTCTCACTGGGGTACACTCCAAAACACACACTGACTCTCACAGGGGTCCAGTTCTGCACAGACACTGACTCTCGATGGGGTACAGTCCCACACACACTGACTCTCACTGGGGTACAATCCCACATACACTGACTCTCACTGGGGTACAGTCACACACACACACTGACTCTCTGTGGGGTACAGTCCCATACACACACTGACTCTCACTGTGGTACAGTCCCACACACACTGACTCTCACTGGGGTACAGTCCCATACACACACTGACTCTCACTGTGGTACAGTCCCACACACACTGACCCTCACTGGGGTACAGTCCCACACACACTGACTCTCACTGGGATACAGTACCACAAACACACTGACTCTCAATGCGGTACAGTCCCAAACACACTGCCGTTCACTGGGTTACAGTCCCACACACAGACTGACTCTCACTGGGGTACAGGCACACACACATTGACTCTCACCGGGGTACAATCCCACACACAGACTGACTCTCACTGGGGTACAGTCCCACAAACACACTGACTCTCACTGGGGTACAGTCCCACACACACTGACTCTCACTGGGGTACAATCCCACAAACACTGACTCTCACTGGGGTACAGTCACACACACACACACTGATTCTCACTGTGGTACACTCCCACATGCACACTGACTCTCACTGGGGTACAGTCCCACACACACACACTGACTCTCACTGGGGTACAATCCCACAAACACTGACTCTCACTGGGGTACAGTCACACACACACACACTGATTCTCACTGAGGTACACTCCCACATGCACACTGACTCTCACTGGGGTACAGTCACACACACACACTGACTCTCAGTGGGGTACAATCCAACACACACACTGACTCTCACTTGGGTACAGTACCACAGAAACACTGACTCTCACTGGCGTGCAGTCACACACACACTGGCTCTCACTGGGGCCCAGTCCCACACACACTGACCCTCACTGGGGTACAGTCCCACACAGACTGACTCTCACTGATATACAGTACCACAAACACACTGACTCGCAATGCGGTACAGTCCCAAATACACTGCCTTTCACTGGGTTACAGTCCCACACACACACTGACTCTCACTGGGGTACTGTCCCACAAACACACTGACTCTCACTGGGTACAGTCACACACACACTGGCTCTCACTGGGGTCCAGTCCCACACACACTGACTCTCACTGGGGTACAGTCCCACACGCACTGAATCTCATTGGGATACAGTCGCGCACACTCACTGACTCTCACTGGGGTACAGTTACACACTGACTCTCGATGGGGTACAGTGAAACACACACACTGACTCTCACTGGGGGTTAGTCCCACACACACTGACTCTCACTGGGGTACACTCCCGCACACACACTGACTCTCACTGGGGTACAGTCCCACAAGAACTGACAATCACTGGGGTACAGCCAGAAACACACTGATTCTCACTGGGGTACAATCCCACACATACACCGACTCTCAGTGGGGTACAGTCCCATACACACTGGCTTTCACTCGGTTACAGTCCCACACACACTGACTCTCACTGGGGTACAGTCCCACACACACACTGACTCTCACTGTGGTACAGTCCCATAAGCACTGACAATCACTGGGGTACAGTCCCACACACACACTGACTCTCAATGGGGTACAGTCCCAAAAGCACTGGCAATCACTGGGGTACAGCCAGACACACACTGACTCTCACTTGGGTAGAGTCACACACACACTGACTTTCACTGGGGAAGAGTCCCACACACACTGACTCTCACTGGGGTACAGTCCCACACACACACTGTCTCTCAATGGGTGATAGTCCCACACACACTGACTCTCACTGGGGGACACTCCCGCACACACTGACTCTCACTGGGGTACAGTCCCACACACACTGATACACACAGGGGTACAGTCCCACAAACACACTGACTCTCGATGGGGTATAGTTCCACACACACGGACTCTCACTGGGGTACAGTCCTATACACAGTGGCTTTCACTGGGTTCCAATTCCACAAAAACACTGAGTCTCACTGGGGTGCAGTCCCACACACACACAATCTCACCGAGGTAGAGTCCCACACAGACTGACACTCACTGGGATACAGTACCACAAACACACTGACTCTCAATGCGGTACAGTCCCAAACACACTGCCTTTCACTGGGTTACAGTCCCACACACACACTGACTCTCACTGGGGTACAGTCCCACACACACTGATTCTCACTGGGGTACAGTCCAACACACACACTGCCTTTCACTGGGTTACAGTACCACACACACACTGACTCTCACTGGGGTACAGCCACACACACATTGACTCTTACTGGGGTACAATCCCACACACAGACTGACACTCACTGGGGTACAGTCCCACACACACACTGACTCTCACTGGGGTATAGTCCCACACACCTTGACTCTCACTGGGGTACACTCCTGCACACACACTGACTCTCACCGGGATACAGTCTAACAAGCAGTGACAATCACTGGGGTACAGCCAGACTCACACCGACTCTCACTGGGGTAAAATCCGACGCACACACTGACTCTCAGTGGGGTACAGTCCCATACACACTGGCTTTCACTCGGTTACAGTCCCACACACACTGACTCTCACTGGGATACAGTACCACAAACACACTGACTCTCAATGCGGTACAGTCCCAAACACACTGCCTTTCACTGGGTTACAGTCCCACACACAGACTGATTCTCACTGGGGTACAGGCACACACACATTGACTCTCACCGGGGTACAATCCCACACACAGACTGACACTCACTGGGGTACAGTCCCACAAACACACTGACTCTCACTGGGGTACAGTCCCACACACACTGACTCTCACTGGGGTACAATCCCACAAACACTGACTCTCACTGTTGTACAGTCACACACACACACACTGATTCTCACTGAGGTACACTCCCACATGCACACTGGCTCTCACTGGGGTACAGTCACACACACACACACTGATTCTCACTGAGGTACACTCCCACATGCACACTGACTCTCACTGGGGTACAGTCACACACACACACTGACTCTCAGTGGGGTACAATCCAACACACACACTGACTCTCACTGGGGTACAGTACCACAGAAACACTGACTCTCACTGGAGTGCAGTCACACACACACTGGCTCTCACTGGGGTCCAGTCCCACACACACTGACTCTCACTGGGGTCCAGTCCCACTCACACTCTGACTCTCACTGGGGTACAGTCGCGCTCAAACACTGACTCTCACTGGGGTACAGTTACACACTGACTCTCGATGGGGTACAGTGAAACACACACACTGACTCTCACTGGGGGTTAGTCCCACACACACTGACTCTCACTGGGGTACACTCCCGCACACACACTGACTCTCACTGGGGTACAGTCCCACAAGAACTGACAATCACTGGGGTACAGCCAGAAACACACTGATTCTCACTGGGGTACAATCCCACACATACACCGACTCTCAGTGGGGTACAGTCCCATACACACTGGCTTTCACTCGGTTACAGTCCCACACACACTGACTCTCACTGGGCTACAGTCCCACACACACACTGACTCTCACTGTGGTAGTCCCATAAGCACTGACAATCACTGGGGTACAGTCCCACACACACACTGACTCTCAATGGGGTACAGTCCCAAAAGCACTGGCAATCACTGGGGTACAGCCAGACACCCACTGACTCTCACTTGGGTAGAGTCACACACATACTGACTTTCACTGGGGAAGAGTCCCACACACACTGACTCTCACTGGGGTACAGTCCCACACACACACTGCCTCTCAATGGGTGATAGTCCCACACACACTGACTCTCACTGGGGGACACTCCCGCACACACTGACTCTCACTGGGGTACAGTCCCACACACACTGATACTCACAGGGGTACAGTCCAACAAACACACTGACTCTCGATGGGGTATAGTTCCACACACACGGACTCTCACTGGGGTACAGTCCCATTCACAGTGGCTTTCACTGGGTTCCAATTCCACAAAAACACTGAGTCTCACTGGGGTGCAGTCCCACAGACACACAATTTCACTGAGGTAGAGTCCCACACAGACTGACACTCACTGGGATACAGTACCACAAACACACTGACTCTCAATGCGGTACAGTCCCAAACACATTGCCTTTCACTGGGTTACAGTCCCACACACACACTGACTCTCACTGGGGTACAGTCCAACACACACACTGCCTTTCACTGGGTTACAGTCCCACACACACACTGCCTTTCACTGGGTTACAGTACCACACACACACTGACTCTCACTGGGGTACAGCCACACACACATTGACTCTCACTGGGGTACAATCCCACACACAGACTGACACTCACTGGGGTACAGTCCCACACAGACACTGACTCTCACTGGGGTATAGTCCCACACACCTTGACTCTCACTGGGGTACACTCCTGCACACACACTGACTCTCACCGGGATACAGTCCCACAAGCAGTGACAATCACTGGGGTACAGCCAGACACACACCGACTCTCACTGGGGTAAAATCCCACACACACACTGACTCTCAGTGGGGTACAGTCCCATACACACTGGCTTTCACTCGGTTACAGTCCCACACACACTGACTCTCACTGGGGTACAGTCCCACACACACTGACTCTCACAGGGGTACAATCCCACAAACACTGACTCTCACTGGGGTACAGTCACACACACACACACTGATTCTCACTGAGGTACACTCCCACATGCACACTGGCTCTCACTGGGGTGCAGTCACACACACACACACTGATTCTCACTGAGGTACACTCCCACATGCACACTGACTCTCACTGGGGTACAGTCACACACACACACTGACTCTCAGTGGGGTACAATCCAACACACACACTGACTCTCACTGGGGTACAGTACCACAGAAACACTGACTCTCACTGGCGTGCAGTCACACACACACTGGCTCTCACTGGGGCCCAGTCCCACACACACTGACCCTCACTGGGGTACAGTCCCACACAGACTGACTCTCACTGATATACAGTACCACAAACACACTGACTCGCAATGCGGTACAGTCCCAAATACACTGCCTTTCACTGGGTTACAGTCCCACACACACACTGACTCTCACTGGGGTACTGTCCCACAAACACACTGACTCTCACTGGGTACAGTCACACACACACTGGCTCTCACTGGGGTCCAGTCCCACACACACTGACTCTCACTGGGGTACAGTCCCACACGCACTGAATCTCATTGGGATACAGTCGCGCACACTCACTGACTCTCACTGGGGTACAGTTACACACTGACTCTCGATGGGGTACAGTGAAACACACACACTGACTCTCACTGGGGGTTAGTCCCACACACACTGACTCTCACTGGGGTACACTCCCGCACACACACTGACTCTCACTGGGGTACAGTCCCACAAGAACTGACAATCACTGGGGTACAGCCAGAAACACACTGATTCTCACTGGGGTACAATCCCACACATACACCGACTCTCAGTGGGGTACAGTCCCATACACACTGGCTTTCACTCGGTTACAGTCCCACACACACTGACTCTCACTGGGGTACAGTCCCACACACACACTGACTCTCACTGTGGTACAGTCCCATAAGCACTGACAATCACTGGGGTACAGTCCCACACACACACTGACTCTCAATGGGGTACAGTCCCAAAAGCACTGGCAATCACTGGGGTACAGCCAGACACACACTGACTCTCACTTGGGTAGAGTCACACACACACTGACTTTCACTGGGGAAGAGTCCCACACACACTGACTCTCACTGGGGTACAGTCCCACACACACACTGTCTCTCAATGGGTGATAGTCCCACACACACTGACTCTCACTGGGGGACACTCCCGCACACACTGACTCTCACTGGGGTACAGTCCCACACACACTGATACACACAGGGGTACAGTCCCACAAACACACTGACTCTCGATGGGGTATAGTTCCACACACACGGACTCTCACTGGGGTACAGTCCTATACACAGTGGCTTTCACTGGGTTCCAATTCCACAAAAACACTGAGTCTCACTGGGGTGCAGTCCCACACACACACAATCTCACTGAGGTAGAGTCCCACACAGACTGACACTCACTGGGATACAGTACCACAAACACACTGACTCTCAATGCGGTACAGTCACAAACACACTGCCTTTCACTGGGTTACAGTCCCACACACACACTGACTCTCACTGGGGTACAGTCCCACACACACTGATTCTCACTGGGGTACAGTCCAACACACACACTGCCTTTCACTGGGTTACAGTACCACACACACACTGACTCTCACTGGGGTACAGCCACACACACATTGACTCTTACTGGGGTACAATCCCACACACAGACTGACACTCACTGGGGTACAGTCCCACACACACACTGACTCTCACTGGGGTATAGTCCCACACACCTTGACTCTCACTGGGGTACACTCCTGCACACACACTGACTCTCACCGGGATACAGTCTAACAAGCAGTGACAATCACTGGGGTACAGCCAGACTCACACCGACTCTCACTGGGGTAAAATCCGACGCACACACTGACTCTCAGTGGGGTACAGTCCCATACACACTGGCTTTCACTCGGTTACAGTCCCACACACACTGACTCTCACTGGGATACAGTACCACAAACACACTGACTCTCAATGCGGTACAGTCCCAAACACACTGCCTTTCACTGGGTTACGGTCCCACACACAGACTGATTCTCACTGGGGTACAGGCACACACACATTGACTCTCACCGGGGTACAATCCCACACACAGACTGACACTCACTGGGGTACAGTCCCACAAACACACTGACTCTCACTGGGGTACAGTCCCACACACACTGACTCTCACTGGGGTACAATCCCACAAACACTGACTCTCACTGGGGTACAGTCACACACACACACACTGATTCTCACTGAGGTACACTCCCACATGCACACTGGCTCTCACTGGGGTACAGTCACACACACACACACTGATTCTCACTGAGGTACACTCCCACATGCACACTGACTCTCACTGGGGTACAGTCACACACACACACTGACTCTCAGCGGGGTACAATCCAACACACACACTGACTCTCACTGGGGTACAGTACCACAGAAACACTGACTCTCACTGGAGTGCAGTCACACACACACTGGCTCTCACTGGGGTCCAGTCCCACACACACTGACTCTCACTGGGGTCCAGTCCCACTCACACTCTGACTCTCACTGGGGTACAGTCGCGCACAAACACTGACTCTCACTGGGGTACAGTTACACACTGACTCTCGATGGGGTACAGTGAAACACACACACTGACTCTCACTGGGGTTAGTCCCACACACACTGACTCTCACTGGGGTACACTCCCGCACACACACTGACTCTCACTGGGGTACAGTCCCACAAGAACTGACAATCACTGGGGTACAGCCAGAAACACACTGATTCTCACTGGGGTACAATCCCACACATACACCGACTCTCAGTGGGGTACAGTCCCATACACACTGGCTTTCACTCGGTTACAGTCCCACACACACTGACTCTCACTGGGGTACAGTCCCACACACACACTGACTCTCACTGTGGTAGTCCCATAAGCACTGACAATCACTGGGGTACAGTCCCACACACACACTGACTCTCAATGGGGTACAGTCCCAAAAGCACTGGCAATCACTGGGGTACAGCCAGACACCCACTGACTCTCACTTGGGTAGAGTCACACACATACTGACTTTCACTGGGGAAGAGTCCCACACACACTGACTCTCACTGGGGTACAGTCCCACACACACACTGCCTCTCAATGGGTGATAGTCCCACACACACTGACTCTCACTGGGGGACACTCCCGCACACACTGACTCTCACTGGGGTACAGTCCCACACACACTGATACTCACAGGGGTACAGTCCAACAAACACACTGACTCTCGATGGGGTATAGTTCCACACACACGGACTCTCACTGGGGTACAGTCCCATACACAGTGGCTTTCACTGGGTTCCAATTCCACAAAAACACTGAGTCTCACTGGGGTGCAGTCCCACAGACACACAATTTCACTGGGGTACACTCCTGCACACACACTGACACTCACTGGGATACAGTCCCACAAGCAGTGACAATCACTGGGGTACAGCCAGACACACACCGACTCTCACTGGGGTAAAATCCCACACACACACTGACTCTCAGTGGGGTACAGTCCCATACACACTGGCTTTCACTCGGTTACAGTCCCACACACACTGACTCTCACTGGGGTACAGTCCCACACACACTGACTCTCACTGGGGTACAATCCCACAAACACTGACTCTCACTGGGGTACAGTCACACACACACACACTGATTCTCACTGAGGTACACTCCCACATGCACACTGACTCTCACTGGGGTACATTCCAACAAACACACTGACTCTCACTGGGGTACAGTCACACACACATTGACTCTCACTAATTTACAATCCCACACACACACTGACTCTCACTGGTATACAATCGCACACACACTGTCTCTCACTGGGGTACAGTCCCACAAACACACTCACTCTACCTGGGGTACAGTCCCACACACATACTGACTCTCACTGTGTTACAGTCCCACACACACTGACTCTCACTGGGTAACAGTCCCAACCACACTGACTCTCACTGAGGTACAGTCCCACACACACTGACACTCACAGGTGTACAGTCCCACACACACACTGACTCTATCTGGGGTACAGTCCCACAACACTGACTCTCACTGGGGTACAGTCCCACTCACACTCTGACTCTCACTGGGGTACAGTCGCGCACAAACACTGACTCTCACTGGGGTACAGTTACACACTGACTCTCGATGGGGTACAGTGAAACACACACACTGACTCTCACTGGGGGTTAGTCCCACACACACTGACTCTCACTGGGGTACACTCCCGCACACACACTGACTCTCACTGGGGTACAGTCCCACAAGAACTGACAATCACTGGGGTACAGCCAGAAACACACTGATTCTCACTGGGGTACAATCCCACACATACACCGACTCTCAGTGGGGTACAGTCCCATACACACTGGCTTTCACTCGGTTACAGTCCCACACACACTGACTCTCACTGGGGTACAGTCCCACACACACTGACTTTCACTGGGGTACAGTCCCACACACACTGACTCTCACTGGGGTACAGTCCCACATGCAAATACTGACTCTCACTGGGGTGCAGTCCCACACACACACAATCTCACTGAGGTAGAGTCCCACACAGACTGACTCTCACTGGGATACAGTACCGCAAACTCACTGACTCTCGCTGCGGTACAGTCCCAAACACAGTGCCTTTTGCTTGGTTACAGTCCCACACACACACTGAATCTCACTGGGGTAGAGTCCCACAAACACACTGACTCTCTCTTGGGTACAGTCCCACACACACTCTAACTCTTACTGGGGTACAGTCCAACACACACTGACTCTCACTGGGGTACAGTCGCACACACATTGAATCTCACTGGGGTACACTCCCACACACACACTGACTCTCACTGGTGTACAGTCCCACACACACTGACTATCACAGGGGTACAGTCCCACACACACTGGCTTTCACTCGCTTACAGTACGACACACACACTGACTCTCACTGGGGCACAGTCCCACAAACACACTGACTCTCACTGGGGTACAGTCCAACACGCACACTGACTCTCATTGGGGTACAGTCCTACACACACAGACGCTCACTGGGGTACAGTTCCACACACACTGGCTCTCACTGGGGTACAGTCCCACACACACTGACTCTCACTGGGGTACACTCCCGCGCACACTGACTCTCACTGCGGTACACTCAAACACATACACTGACTCTCACTGGTGTACAGTCCCACACGCACTGACTATCACAGGGGTACAGTACCACACACACTGACTCTCACTGGGGTACAGTCCAACACACAGTGCCTCTCACTGGGTACAGTCACACACACATTGACTCTCACTCGGGTACCGTCCCACACAAACACCGACTCTCACTGGGGTACAGTCCCCCACACACACTGACTCTCACCTGGGTAAAGTCCCACACACACACTGACTCTCACTGGAGTACAGTCCCACACGCACACTGACTCTCACTGGGGTACAGTCCCAAACACACACTGACTCTCACTGGGCTACAGTCCCACACACACACTGACTATCGCTGGGGTACTGTCCCACACACACTGACTCTCACTTGGGAATGGTCACACACACACACTGACTCTCACTGGGGTACAGTCCCACACTCACTGACTCTCACTGGGGTACAATCGCACACACACAGACTCTCACTGCGGGACAGTCCCACACACACTGACTCTCACTGGGGTCCAGTCCCACACACACTGACTCTCACTGACGTACAGTCCCACACACACTGACTCTCACTGGGTACAGCCTAACACACACTGACTCTCACTGGAGTACAGTCCCACACACACACTGACTCTCACTGGGGTACGGTCCCACACACACACTGACTCTCACTGGGGTAGAGTCCCTCACACTGACTCTCACTGACGTACAGTCCCACACACACTGACTCTCACTGGGGTACAGTCCCACAGACACTGACTCTCACTGGGGTACAGTCCCACACACACACTGACTCACACTAGGGTACAGTCCCACACACACACCAACTCTCACTGGGGTACTGTCCTATACGCACTGGCTTTCACTGGGTTACAGTCCCACACACACACTGACGCTCATTGGGGTACAGTCCCTCGAACACACTGGCTCTCAGTGGAGTACAGTCACACTCACACACTGACTCTCACTGGGGTACAGTCCTACACACACTGACTCTCACTGGGGTACAGTCCCACAGACACTGACTCTCACTGGGGTACAGTCCCCCACACACACTGACTCTCACCTGGGTAAAGTCCCACACACACACTGACTCTCACTGGAGTACAGTCCCACACGCACACTGACTCTCACTGGGGTACAGTCCCAAACACACACTGACTCTCACTGGGCTACAGTCCCACACACACACTGACTATCGCTGGGGTACTGTCCCACACACACTGACTCTCACTTGGGAATGGTCACACACACACACTGACTCTCACTGGGGTACAGTCCCACAGACACTGACTCTCACTGGGGTACAGTCCCACACACACACTGACTCTCAGTGGGGTACAGTCCCACACACACACCAACTCTCACTGGGGTACTGTCCCATACACACTGGCTTTCACTGGGTTACAGTCCCACACACACACTGACTCTCATTGGGGTACAGTCCCTCGAACACACTGGCTCTCACTGGGGTACAGTCACACTCACACACTGACTCTCACTGGGGTACAGTCCAACACACACTGACTCTCACTGGGGTACAGTCCCATACACACACTGGCTTTCACTGATGTACACTCTCACACACACTGACTCTCAGTGGGGTACAGTCCCACACACACTGACTCTCACTGGGGTACAGTCCCTCAGACACTGACTCTCACTGGGGTACAGTCCCACAGACACTGACTCTCACTGGGGTACAGTCCCACACACACACTGACTCACACTTGGGTACAGTCCCACACACACACCAACTCTCACTGGGGTACTGTCCCATACACACTGGCTTTCACTGGGTTACAGTCCCACACACACACTGACTCTCATTGGGGTACAGTCCCTCGAACACACTGACTCTCACTGGGGTACAGTCCCACACACACTGACTCTCACTGGAGTTCATTCCCACACACACTCTAACTCTTACTGGGGCACAGTCCTACACACACTGACTCTCTCTGGGGTACAGTCCCATACACACACTGGCTTTCACTGATGTACACTCACACACACTGACTCTCAGTGGGGTACAGTTCCATACACACACTGACTCTCACTGGGCTGCAGTCCCACACAAACTGACTCTCATTGGGGTACAGTCCCTCGAACACACTGGCTCTCACTGGGGTACAGTCACACTCACACACTGACTCTCACTGGGGTACAGTCCCACACACACTGACTCTCACTGGAGTTCATTCCCACACACACTCTAACTCTTACTGGGGCACAGTCCTACACACGCTGACTCTCTCTGGGGTACAGTCCCATACACACACTGGCTTTCACTGATGTACACTCTCACACACACTGACTCTCAGTGGGGTACAGTTCCATACACACACTGACTCTCACTGGGCTGCAGTCCCACACAAACTGACTCTCACTGGAGTACACTCCCACACACACACTGACTCTCACTGGGGTACAGTGCCCCACACGCACTGACTCCCACTGGGGTACAGTCCCACACACACTGACTCTCACTGGGGTACTGTCTAACACACACAATGATTCTCACTGGGGTACAGACCCCACACACACTGACTCTCACCTGGGTAAAGTCCCACACACACACTGACTCTCACTGGAGTACAGTCCCACACGCACACTGACTCTCACTGGGGTACAGTCCCAAACACACACTGACTCTCACTGGGCTACAGTCCCACACACACACTGACTATCGCTGGGGTACTGTCCCACACACACTGACTCTCACTTGGGAATGGTCACACACACACACTGACTCTCACTGGGGTACAGTCCCACACTCACTGACTCTCACTGGGGTACAATCGCACACACACTGACTCTCACTGCGGGACAGTCCCACACACACTGACTCTCACTGGGGTCCAGTCCCACACACACTGACTCTCACTGACGTACAGTCCCACACACACTGACTCTCACTGGGTACAGCCTAACACACACTGACTCTCACTGGAGTACAGTCCCACACACACACTGACTCTCACTGGGGTACGGTCCCACACACACACTGACTCTCACTGGGGTACAGTCCCTCACACTGACTCTCACTGACGTACAGTCCCACACACACTGACTCTCACTGGGGTACAGTCCCACAGACACTGACTCTCACTGGGGTACAGTCCCACACACACACTGACTCACACTAGGGTACAGTCCCACACACACACCAACTCTCACTGGGGTACTGTCCTATACGCACTGGCTTTCACTGGGTTACAGTCCCACACACACACTGACGCTCATTGGGGTACAGTCCCTCGAACACACTGGCTCTCAGTGGAGTACAGTCACACTCACACACTGACTCTCACTGGGGTACAGTCCTACACACACTGACTCTCACTGGGGTACAGTCCCACAGACACTGACTCTCACTGGGGTACAGTCCCACACACACACTGACTCTCAGTGGGGTACAGTCCCACACACACACCAACTCTCACTGGGGTACTGTCCCATACACACTGGCTTTCACTGGGTTACAGTCCCACACACACACTGACTCTCATTGGGGTACAGTCCCTCGAACACACTGGCTCTCACTGGGGTACAGTCACACTCACACACTGACTCTCACTGGGGTACAGTCCCACACACACTGACTCTCACTGGAGTTCATTCCCACACACACTCTAACTCTTACTGGGGCACAGTCCTACACACACTGACACTCTCTGGGGTACAGTCCCATACACACACTGGCTTTCACTGATGTACACTCTCACACACACTGACTCTCAGTGGGGTACAGTTCCATACACACACTGACTCTCACTGGGCTGCAGTCCCACACAAACTGACTCTCACTGGCGTACAGTCCCACACACACTGACTCTCACTGAGGTGCAGTCACACACACATTGACGCTCAATGGGGTACAGTCCCACACACACACTGATTCTCACTGTGGCACAGTCCCACACACACTGACTCTGACTGGCGTACTGTCCCACACACACACTGGCTCTCACTGGGGTACAGTCCCACATACACACTGACCCTCACAGGTGTACATTCCCCTGCACACACTGACTGTCACTGGTGTACGGTCTAACCCACACACTGACTCTCACTGGGGTACAGTCCCACACACACACTGGCTCTCACTGGGGTACAGTCCCACATACACACTGACCCTCACAGGTGTACATTCCCCCACACACACTGACTCTCACTGGTGTACGGTCTAACCCACACACTGACTCTCACTGGGGTACAGTCCCACACACACTGACTCTCACTGGAGTATAGCCCCACACACACACTGACTCTCACTGGAGTACACTCCCACACACACACTGACTCTCACTGGGGTACAGTGCCCCACACGCACTGACTCCCACTGGGGTACAGTCCCACACACACACTGACTCTCACTGGGGTACAGTCCCACACACACTGACTCTCACTGGGGTACAGTCCCACAGACACTGACTCTCACTGGGGTACAGTCCCACACACACACTGACTCACACTAGGGTACAGTCCCACACACACACCAACTCTCACTGGGGTACTGTCCCATACACACTGGCTTTCACTGGGTTACAGTCCCACACACACACTGACGCTCATTGGGGTACAGTCCCTCGAAGACACTGGCTCTCAGTGGGGTACAGTCACACTCACACACTGACTCTCACTGGGGTACAGTCCTACACACACTGACTCTCACTGGGGCACAGTCCCATACACACACTGGCTTTCACTGATGTACACTCTCACACACACTGACTCTCAGTGGGGTACAGTTCCATACACACACTGACTCTCACTGGGCTGCAGTCCCACACAAACTGACTCTCACTGGCGTACAGTCCCACACACACTGACTCTCACTGAGGTGCAGTCACACACACATTGACGCTCAATGGGGTACAGTCCCACACACACACTGATTCTCACTGTGGCACAGTCCCACACACACTGACTCTGACTGGCGTACTGTCCCACACACACTGACTATCACTGGGGTACAGACCAACACACACACTGACTCTCACTTGGGTGCAATCCCAAACACTCACTGAATCTCACTGGGGTACAATCACACACACACTGACACTCACAGTGGTACAGTCCCACACACACACTGACTCTCACTGGGGTACAGTACCACAAACGCACTGACTCTCACTGGGGTACACTCTCACACACACTGACTCTCAGTGGGGTACAGTTCCATACACACACTGACTCTCACTGGGGTACAGTCCCACACACTCTGACACTCACTAGGGTACAGTCACACACACATTGACTCTCACTGGAGTGCAGACCCAAACACACACTGACTTTCACTGGGCTACACTCCCACACACACGCTGACTCTCACTGGGGTACAGTGCCCCACACGCACTGACTCTCACTGGGGTACAGTCCCACACACACTGACTCTCACTGGGGTACAGTCCCACACACACTGACTCTCACTGGGGCACAGTCCAACACACACTGACTCTCACTGAGGTACAGCCCCACACACACTGACACTCACAGGTGTACAGTCTCACACACACACTGACTCACACTGGGGTACAGTCCCACACACACTGACTATCGCTGGGGTACTGTCCCACACACACTGACTCTCACAGGGCAACAGTCCCACACACACACTGACTCTCACTGGGGAATGGTCACACACACACACTGAGTCTCACTGGGGTACAGTCCCACACTCACTGACTCTCACTGGGGTACAATCGCACACACACTGACTCTCACTGGGGGGCAGTCCCACACACACTGACACTCACAGGGGTACAGTCCCACACACACACTGACTCACACTGGGATACAGTACCACAAAGACACTGACTCTCACTGGGGTACTGTCCCATACACACACTGAATCTCACTGGGGTACAGTCACACACGCACTGACTCTCACTGGGGTACAGTCCCACAAACACACTCACTCTACCTGGGGTACAGTCCCACACACATACTGACTCTCACTGTGTTACAGTCCCACACACACTGACTCTCACTGGGTAACAGTCCCAACCACACTGACTCTCACTGAGGTACAGTCCCACACACACTGACACTCACAGGTGTACAGTCCCACACACACACTGACTCTATCTGGGGTACAGTCCCACAACACTGACTCTCACTGGGGTACAGTCCCACACACACTGACTCTCACTGGGGTACAGTCCCAAACACACACTGACTTTCACTGGGGTAGACTCCCACACACACACTGACTCTCACTGGGGAATATCCAACACATACACTGACTCTCACTGGGGTACAGTCCCACACACACTGACTCTCACTGGGGTACAGTCACACACACATTGACTCTCACGGGGGTACAGTCCAACACACACACTGACTCTCACTGGGTTACAATCCCACAAACGCTGATTCTCACTGGGGTACATTCCCACACACACTGACTCTCACTGGGGTACAGTCCCACACACACTGACTCTCACTGGGGTGCAGTCCCACACGCAAATACTGACTCTCACTGGGGTGCAGTCCCACACACACACAATCTCACTGAGGTAGAGTCCCACACAGACTGACTCTCACTGGGATACAGTACCGCAAACTCACTGACTCTCGCTGCGGTACAGTCCCAAACACAGTGCCTTTTGCTTGGTTACAGTCCCACACACACACTGAATCTCACTGGGGTAGAGTCCCACAAACACACTGACTCTCTCTTGGGTACAGTCCCACACACACTCTAACTCTTACTGGGGTACAGTCCAACACACACTGACTCTCACTGGGGTACAGTCGCACACACATTGAATCTCACTGGGGTACACTCCCACACACACACTGACTCTCACTGGTGTACAGTCCCACACACACTGACTATCACAGGGGTACAGTCCCACACACACTGGCTTTCACTCGCTTACAGTACGACACACACACTGACTCTCACTGGGGCACAGTCCCACAAACACACTGACTCTCACTGGGGTACAGTCCAACACGCACACTGACTCTCATTGGGGTACAGTCCTACACACACAGACGCTCACTGGGGTACAGTTCCACACACACTGGCTCTCACTGGGGTACAGTCCCACACACACTGACTCTCACTGGGGTACACTCCCGCGCACACTGACTCTCACTGCGGTACACTCAAACACATACACTGACTCTCACTGGTGTACAGTCCCACACACACTGACTATCACAGGGGTACAGTACCACACACACTGACTCTCACTGGGGTACAGTCCAACACACAGTGCCTCTCACTGGGTACAGTCACACACACATTGACTCTCACTCGGGTACCGTCCCACACAAACACCGACTCTCACTGGGGTACAGTCCCATACACACTGGCTTTCACTGGGTTTCAGTCCCACACACACACTGACTCTCACTGGGGTACAGTCACACTCATACACCGACTCTCACTGGGGTACAATCCCACAAACATTGACTCTCACTGGGGTACAGTCACACACACACACTGATTCTCACTGGGGTACAGTCCCACAAACACACTGACTCTCACTGGGGTACAGTCCCACACACACACTGACTCTCACTGGGGTACAGTCCCACATACACACTGGCCCTCACAGGTGTACATTCCCCCGCACACACTGACTCTCACTGGTGTACGGTCTAACCCACACACTGACTCTCACTGGGGTACAGTCCCACACACACTGACTCTCACTGGAGTACAGCCCCACACACACACTGACTCTCACTGGAGTACACTCCCACACACACACTGACTCTCACTGGGGTACAGTCCCACACACGCACTGACTCCCACTGGGGTACAGTCCCACACACACTGACTCTCACTGGGGTACAGTCCCACACACACTGACTCTCACTGGGGTACTGTCTAACACACACAATGATTCTCACTGGGGTACAGTGCCCCACACACACTGACTCTCACTGGGGTACAGTCCCACATACACACTGACCCTCACAGGTGTACATTCCCCCGCACACACTGACTCTCACTGGTGTACGGTCTAACCCACACACTGACTATCGCTGGGGTACTGTCCCACACACACTGACTCTCACTTGGGAATGGTCACACACACACACTGACTCTCACTGGGGTACAGTCCCACACTCACTGACTCTCACTGGGGTACAATCGCACACACACAGACTCTCACTGGGGGACAGTCCCACACACACTGACTCTCACTGGGGTCCAGTCCCACACACACTGACTCTCACTGGGGTACAATTGCACACACACTGACTCTCACTGGGGTACAGTCCCACATACACACTGACCCTCACAGGTGTACATTCCCCCGCACACACTGACTCTCACTGGTGTACGGTCTAACCCACACACTGACTCTCACTGGGGTACAGTCCCACACACACTGACTCTCACTGGAGTATAGCCCCACACACACACTGATTCTCACTGGAGTACACTCCCACACACACACTGACTCTCACTGGGGTACAGTGCCCCACACGCACTGACTCCCACTGGGGTACAGTCCCACACACACTGACTCTCACTGGGGTACTGTCTAACACACACAATGATTCTCACTGGGGTACAGTCCCCCACACACACTGACTCTCACCTGGGTAAAGTCCCACACACACACTGACTCTCACTGGAGTATAGTCCCACACGCACACTGACTCTCACTGGGCTACAGTCCCAAACACACACTGACTCTCACTGGGCTACAGTCCCACACACACACTGACTATCGCTGGGGTACTGTCCCACACACACTGACTCTCACTTGGGAATGGTCACACACACACACTGACTCTCACTGGGGTACAGTCCCACACTCACTGACTCTCACTGGGGTACAATCGCACACACACAGACTCTCACTGGGGGACAGTCCCACACACACTGACTCTCACTGGGGTCCAGTCCCACACACACTGACTCTCACTGACGTACAGTCCCACACACACTGACTCTCACTGGGTACAGCCTAACACACACTGACTCTCACTGGAGTACAGTCCCACACACACACTGACTCTCACTGGGGTACGGTCCCACACACACACTGACTCTCACTGGGGTACAATCCCTCACACTGACTCTCACTGACGTACAGTCCCACACACACTGACTCTCACTGGGGTACAGTCCCACAGACACTGACTCTCACTGGGGTACAGTCCCACACACACACTGACTCACACTAGGGTACAGTCCCACACACACACCAACTCTCACTGGGGTACTGTCCCATACACACTGGCTTTCACTGGGTTACAGTCCCACACACACACTGACGCTCATTGGGGTACAGTCCCTCGAACACACTGGCTCTCAGTGGGGTACAGTCACACTCACATACTGACTCTCACTGGGGTACAGTCCTACACACACTGACTCTCACTGGGGCACAGTCCCATACACACACTGGCTTTCACTGATGTACACTCTCACACACACTGACTCTCAGTGGGGTACAGTCCCACATACACTGACTCTCACTGGGGTACAGTCCCACACACACACTGACTCACACTTGGGTACAGTCCCACACACACACCAACTCTCACTGGGGTACTGTCCCATACACACTGGCTTTCACTGGGCTACAGTCCCACACACACACTGACTCTCATTGGGGTACAGTCCCTCGAACACACTGGCTCTCACTGGGGTACAGTCACACTCACACACTGACTCTCACTGGGGTACAGTCCCACACACACTGACTCTCACTGGAGTTCATTCCCACACACACTCTAATTCTTACTGGGGCACAGTCCTACACACACTGACTCTCTCTGGGGTCCAGTCCCATACACACACTGGCTTTCACTGATGTACACTCTCACACACACTGACTCTCAGTGGGGTACAGTTCCATACACACACTGACTCTCACTGTGGAACAGTCCCACAGACACTGACTCTCACTGGGGTACAGTCCCACACACACACTGACTCACACTTGGGTACAGTCCCACACACACCTCAACTGTCACTGGGGAACTGTCCCATACACACTGGCTTTCACTGGGTTACAGTCCCACACACACACTGACTCTCATTGGGGTACAGTCCCACGAACACACTGGCTCTCACTGGTGTACAGTCACACTCACACACTGACTCTCACTGGGGTACAGTCCAACACACACTGACTCTCACAGGTGTACAGTCTGACACACTCTGACTCTCACTGGAGTACAGTCCCACACACACACTGACTCTCACTGGGGTACGGTCCCACACACACTCTAACTCTTACTGGGGTACAGTCCCACACACACACTGACTCTCACTGGGGTACAGTCCCACACACTGACTCTAACTGAGGTACAGTCCCACACACACTGACTCTCACTGGAGTTCATTTCCACACACACTCTAACTCTTACTGGGGCACAGTCCTACACACACTGACTCTCACTGGGGTACAGTCCCATACACACACTGGCTTTCACTGATGTACACTCTCACACACACTGACTCTCACTGGGGTACAGTCCCACACACACTGACTCTCACTGGAGTTCATTCCCACACACACTCTAACTCTTACTGGGGCACAGTCCTACACACACTGACTCTCTCTGGGGTACAGTCCCATACACACACTGGCTTTCACTGATGTTCACTCTCACACACACTGACTCTCAGTGGGGTACAGTTCTATACACACACTGACTCTCACTGGGCTGCAGTCCCACACAAACTGACTCTCACTGGCGTACAGTCCCACACACACTGACTCTCACTGAGGTGCAGTCACACACACATTGACGCTCAATGGGGTACAGTCCCACACACACACTGATTCTCACTGTGGCACAGTCCCACACACACTGACTCTGACTGGCGTACTGTCCCACACACACTGACTCTCACTGGGGTACAGACCAACACACACACTGACTCTCACTTGGGTGCAGTCCCAAACACTCACTGAATCTCACTGGGGTACAATCACACACACACTGACACTCACAGCGGTACAGTCCCACACACACACTGACTCTCACTGGGGTACAGTACCACAAACGCACTGACTCTCACTGGGGTACACTCTCACACACACTGACTCTCAGTGGGGTACAGTTCCATACACACACATTGACGCTCAATGGGGTACAGTCCCACACACACACTGATTCTCACTGTGGCACAGTCCCACACACACTGACTCTGACTGGCGTACTGTCCCACACACACTGACTATCACTGGGGTACAGACCAACACACACACTGACTCTCACTTGGGTGCAATCCCAAACACTCACTGAATCTCACTGGGGTACAATCACACACACACTGACACTCACAGTGGTACAGTCCCACACACACACTGACTCTCACTGGGGTACAGTACCACAAACGCACTGACTCTCACTGGGGTACACTCTCACACACACTGACTCTCAGTGGGGTACAGTTCCATACACACACTGACTCTCACTGGGGTACAGTCCCACACACTCTGACACTCACTAGGGTACAGTCACACACACATTGACTCTCACTGGAGTGCAGACCCAAACACACACTGACTTTCACTGGGCTACACTCCCACACACACGCTGACTCTCACTGGGGTACAGTGCCCCACACGCACTGACTCTCACTGGGGTACAGTCCCACACACACTGACTCTCACTGCGGTACAGTCCCACACACACTGACTCTCACTGGGGCACAGTCCAACACACACTGACTCTCACTGAGGTACAGCCCCACACACACTGACACTCACAGGTGTACAGTCTCACACGCACACTGACTCTCACTGGGCTACAGTCCCACACACACTGACTATCGCTGGGGTACTGTCCCACACACACTGACTCTCACAGGGCAACAGTCCCACACACACACTGACTCTCACTGGGGAATGGTCACACACACACACTGAGTCTCACTGGGGTACAGTCCCACACTCACTGACTCTCACTGGGGTACAATCGCACACACACTGACTCTCACTGGGGGGCAGTCCCACACACACTGACACTCACAGGGGTACAGTCCCACACACACACTGACTCACACTGGGATACAGTACCACAAAGACACTGACTCTCACTGGGGTACTGTCCCATACACACACTGAATCTCACTGGGGTACAGTCACACACGCACTGACTCTCACTGGGGTACAGTCCCACAAACACACTCACTCTACCTGGGGTACAGTCCCACACACATACTGACTCTCACTGGGTAACAGTCCCAACCACACTGACTCTCACTGAGGTACAGTCCCACACACACTGACACTCACAGGTGTACAGTCCCACACACACACTGACTCTATCTGGGGTACAGTCCCACAACACTGACTCTCACTGGGGTACAGTCCCACACACACTGACTCTCACTGGGGTACAGTCCCAAACACACACTGACTTTCACTGGGGTAGACTCCCACACACACACTGACTCTCACTGGGGAATATCCAACACATACACTGACTCTCACTGGGGTACAGTCCCACACACACTGACTCTCACTGGGGTACAGTCACACACACATTGACTCTCACGGGGGTACAGTCCAACACACACACTGACTCTCACTGGGTTACAATCCCACAAACGCTGATTCTCACTGGGGTACATTCCCACACACACTGACTCTCACTGGGGTACAGTCCCACACACACTGACTCTCACTGGGGTGCAGTCCCACACGCAAATACTGACTCTCACTGGGGTGCAGTCCCACACACACACAATCTCACTGAGGTAGAGTCCCACACAGACTGACTCTCACTGGGATACAGTACCGCAAACTCACTGACTCTCGCTGCGGTACAGTCCCAAACACAGTGCCTTTTGCTTGGTTACAGTCCCACACACACACTGAATCTCACTGGGGTAGAGTCCCACAAACACACTGACTCTCTCTTGGGTACAGTCCCACACACACTCTAACTCTTACTGGGGTACAGTCCAACACACACTGACTCTCACTGGGGTACAGTCGCACACACATTGAATCTCACTGGGGTACACTCCCACACACACACTGACTCTCACTGGTGTACAGTCCCACACACACTGACTATCACAGGGGTACAGTCCCACACACACTGGCTTTCACTCGCTTACAGTACGACACACACACTGACTCTCACTGGGGCACAGTCCCACAAACACACTGACTCTCACTGGGGTACAGTCCAACACGCACACTGACTCTCATTGGGGTACAGTCCTACACACACAGACGCTCACTGGGGTACAGTTCCACACACACTGGCTCTCACTGGGGTACAGTCCCACACACACTGACTCTCACTGGGGTACACTCCCGCGCACACTGACTCTCACTGCGGTACACTCAAACACATACACTGACTCTCACTGGTGTACAGTCCCACACACACTGACTATCACAGGGGTACAGTACCACACACACTGACTCTCACTGGGGTACAGTCCAACACACAGTGCCTCTCACTGGGTACAGTCACACACACATTGACTCTCACTCGGGTACCGTCCCACACAAACACCGACTCTCACTGGGGTACAGTCCCATACACACTGGCTTTCACTGGGTTTCAGTCCCACACACACACTGACTCTCACTGGGGTACAGTCACACTCATACACCGACTCTCACTGGGGTACAATCCCACAAACATTGACTCTCACTGGGGTACAGTCACACACACACACTGATTCTCACTGGGGTACAGTCCCACAAACACACTGACTCTCACTGGGGTACAGTCCCACACACACACTGACTCTCACTGGGGTACAGTCCCACATACACACTGGCCCTCACAGGTGTACATTCCCCCGCACACACTGACTCTCACTGGTGTACGGTCTAACCCACACACTGACTCTCACTGGGGTACAGTCCCACACACACTGACTCTCACTGGAGTACAGCCCCACACACACACTGACTCTCACTGGAGTACACTCCCACACACACACTGACTCTCACTGGGGTACAGTCCCACACACGCACTGACTCCCACTGGGGTACAGTCCCACACACACTGACTCTCACTGGGGTACAGTCCCACACACACTGACTCTCACTGGGGTACTGTCTAACACACACAATGATTCTCACTGGGGTACAGTGCCCCACACACACTGACTCTCACTGGGGTACAGTCCCACATACACACTGACCCTCACAGGTGTACATTCCCCCGCACACACTGACTCTCACTGGTGTACGGTCTAACCCACACACTGACTATCGCTGGGGTACTGTCCCACACACACTGACTCTCACTTGGGAATGGTCACACACACACACTGACTCTCACTGGGGTACAGTCCCACACTCACTGACTCTCACTGGGGTACAATCGCACACACACAGACTCTCACTGGGGGACAGTCCCACACACACTGACTCTCACTGGGGTCCAGTCCCACACACACTGACTCTCACTGGGGTACAATTGCACACACACTGACTCTCACTGGGGTACAGTCCCACATACACACTGACCCTCACAGGTGTACATTCCCCCGCACACACTGACTCTCACTGGTGTACGGTCTAACCCACACACTGACTCTCACTGGGGTACAGTCCCACACACACTGACTCTCACTGGAGTATAGCCCCACACACACACTGATTCTCACTGGAGTACACTCCCACACACACACTGACTCTCACTGGGGTACAGTGCCCCACACGCACTGACTCCCACTGGGGTACAGTCCCACACACACTGACTCTCACTGGGGTACTGTCTAACACACACAATGATTCTCACTGGGGTACAGTCCCCCACACACACTGACTCTCACCTGGGTAAAGTCCCACACACACACTGACTCTCACTGGAGTATAGTCCCACACGCACACTGACTCTCACTGGGCTACAGTCCCAAACACACACTGACTCTCACTGGGCTACAGTCCCACACACACACTGACTATCGCTGGGGTACTGTCCCACACACACTGACTCTCACTTGGGAATGGTCACACACACACACTGACTCTCACTGGGGTACAGTCCCACACTCACTGACTCTCACTGGGGTACAATCGCACACACACAGACTCTCACTGGGGGACAGTCCCACACACACTGACTCTCACTGGGGTCCAGTCCCACACACACTGACTCTCACTGACGTACAGTCCCACACACACTGACTCTCACTGGGTACAGCCTAACACACACTGACTCTCACTGGAGTACAGTCCCACACACACACTGACTCTCACTGGGGTACGGTCCCACACACACACTGACTCTCACTGGGGTACAATCCCTCACACTGACTCTCACTGACGTACAGTCCCACACACACTGACTCTCACTGGGGTACAGTCCCACAGACACTGACTCTCACTGGGGTACAGTCCCACACACACACTGACTCACACTAGGGTACAGTCCCACACACACACCAACTCTCACTGGGGTACTGTCCCATACACACTGGCTTTCACTGGGTTACAGTCCCACACACACACTGACGCTCATTGGGGTACAGTCCCTCGAACACACTGGCTCTCAGTGGGGTACAGTCACACTCACATACTGACTCTCACTGGGGTACAGTCCTACACACACTGACTCTCACTGGGGCACAGTCCCATACACACACTGGCTTTCACTGATGTACACTCTCACACACACTGACTCTCAGTGGGGTACAGTCCCACATACACTGACTCTCACTGGGGTACAGTCCCACACACACACTGACTCACACTTGGGTACAGTCCCACACACACACCAACTCTCACTGGGGTACTGTCCCATACACACTGGCTTTCACTGGGTTACAGTCCCACACACACACTGACTCTCATTGGGGTACAGTCCCTCGAACACACTGGCTCTCACTGGGGTACAGTCACACTCACACACTGACTCTCACTGGGGTACAGTCCCACACACACTGACTCTCACTGGAGTTCATTCCCACACACACTCTAATTCTTACTGGGGCACAGTCCTACACACACTGACTCTCTCTGGGGTCCAGTCCCATACACACACTGGCTTTCACTGATGTACACTCTCACACACACTGACTCTCAGTGGGGTACAGTTCCATACACACACTGACTCTCACTGTGGAACAGTCCCACAGACACTGACTCTCACTGGGGTACAGTCCCACACACACACTGACTCACACTTGGGTACAGTCCCACACACACCTCAACTGTCACTGGGGAACTGTCCCATACACACTGGCTTTCACTGGGTTACAGTCCCACACACACACTGACTCTCATTGGGGTACAGTCCCACGAACACACTGGCTCTCACTGGTGTACAGTCACACTCACACACTGACTCTCACTGGGGTACAGTCCAACACACACTGACTCTCACAGGTGTACAGTCTGACACACTCTGACTCTCACTGGAGTACAGTCCCACACACACACTGACTCTCACTGGGGTACGGTCCCACACACACTCTAACTCTTACTGGGGTACAGTCCCACACACACACTGACTCTCACTGGGGTACAGTCCCACACACTGACTCTAACTGAGGTACAGTCCCACACACACTGACTCTCACTGGAGTTCATTTCCACACACACTCTAACTCTTACTGGGGCACAGTCCTACACACACTGACTCTCACTGGGGTACAGTCCCATACACACACTGGCTTTCACTGATGTACACTCTCACACACACTGACTCTCACTGGGGTACAGTCCCACACACACTGACTCTCACTGGAGTTCATTCCCACACACACTCTAACTCTTACTGGGGCACAGTCCTACACACACTGACTCTCTCTGGGGTACAGTCCCATACACACACTGGCTTTCACTGATGTTCACTCTCACACACACTGACTCTCAGTGGGGTACAGTTCTATACACACACTGACTCTCACTGGGCTGCAGTCCCACACAAACTGACTCTCACTGGCGTACAGTCCCACACACACTGACTCTCACTGAGGTGCAGTCACACACACATTGACGCTCAATGGGGTACAGTCCCACACACACACTGATTCTCACTGTGGCACAGTCCCACACACACTGACTCTGGCGTACTGTCCCACACACACTGACTCTCACTGGGGTACAGACCAACACACACACTGACTCTCACTTGGGTGCAGTCCCAAACACTCACTGAATCTCACTGGGGTACAATCACACACACACTGACACTCACAGCGGTACAGTCCCACACACACACTGACTCTCACTGGGGTACAGTACCACAAACGCACTGACTCTCACTGGGGTACACTCTCACACACACTGACTCTCAGTGGGGTACAGTTCCATACACACACTGACTCTCACTGGGGTACAGTCCCACACACTCTGACACTCACGAGGGTACAGTCACACACACATTGACTCTCACTGGGGTGCAGTCCCAAACACACACTGACTTTCACTGGGCTACACTCCCACACACACCCTGACTCTCACTGGGGCACAGTCCAACACACACTGACTCTCACTGAGGTACAGCCCCACACACACTGACACTCACAGGTGTACAGTCTCACACACTCTGACTCTTACTGGGCTAAAGTCCCACACACACACTGACTCTCACTGGAGTACAGTCCCACACGCACACTGACTCTCACTGGGCTACAGTCCCACACACACTGACTATCGCTGGGGTACTGTCCCACACACACTGACTCTCACAGGGGAACAGTCCCACACACACACTGACTCCCACTGGGGAATGGTCACACACACACACTGACTCTCACTGGGGTACAGTCCCACACTCACTGACTCTCACTGGGGTACAATCGCACACACACTGACTCTCACAGGGTTACAGTCCCACACACACACTGACACTCACAGGGGTACAGTCCCACACACACACTGACTCACACTGGGATACAGTACCACAAAGACACTGACTCTCACTGGGTACTGTCCCATACACACACTGACTCTCACAGGGTTACAGTCCCACACACACACTGACACTCACAGGGGTACAGTCCCACACACACACTGACTCACACTGGGATACAGTACCACAAAGACACTGACTCTCACTGGGTACTGTCCCATACACGCACTGACTCTCACTGGGGTACAGTCCCACAAACACACTCACTCTACCTGGGGTACAGTCCCACACACATACTTACTCTCACTGTGGTACAGTCCCACACACACTGACTCTCACTGGGTAACAGTCCCAACCACACTGACTCTCACTGAGGTACAGTCCCACACACACTGTCACTCACAGGTGTACAGTCCCACACACACACTGACTCTATCTGGGGTACAGTCCCACAAACACACTCACTCTACCTGGGGTACAGTCCCACACACATACTTACTCTCACTGTGGTACAGTCCCACACACACTGACTCTCACTGGGGTACAGTCCCACACACACTGACTCTCACTGGGGTACAGTCCCAAACTCACACTGACTTTCACTGGGGTACACTCCCACACACACACTGACTCTCACTGGGGTACAGTGCCCCACACGCACTGACTCTCACTGGGTTACAGTCCCACACACACACTCACTCTCACTGGGATACAGTCCCACACACTTTGACTCTCACTGGGGTACAGTGACACACACACAGTGACTCTCACTGGGTTACAGTCCAACACACACACTGACTCTCACTGGGGTCCAGTCCAACACACACACTGACTCTCACTGGGGTACAGTCCCACACACACTGACTCTCACTGGGGAATGGTCACACGCACACACTGTCTCTCACTGGAGTACAGTCCCAAAACCACACTGACTCACACTGGGGTACAGTCCCACACACACACTGACTCACACTAAGGTACAGTCCCACACACACACCAACTCTCACTGGGGTACAGTCCCATACACACTGGCTTTCACTGGGTTACAGTCCCACACACACACTGACTCTCACTGAGGTACAGTCACACTCACACACTGACTCTCACTGGGCTACCATCCCACACTCACTGACCCTCACAGGGGTACAGTCCCCCGCACACACTGACTCTCACTGGGATACAGTCTAAACCACACACTGACTCTCACTGGGGTACAGTCCCACACACACTAACTCTCACTGGGGTACAGTGACACGCACACTGACTCTCAGTGTGGTACAGTGACACACACACAGTGACTCTCACTGGGGTACAGTCCCACAAACACTGACTCTCACTGGGGAATGGTCACACACACACACTGACTCTCACTGGAGTACAGTCCCACACACACCCTGACTCTCACTGTGGTATAGTCACACACACACTGACTCTCACTGGGGTACGGTCTAACACACACACTGACTCTCACTGGGGTACAGTCACACACACACTGACTCTCACTGGGGTACCGTCCCACACACACACTGACTCTCACTGGACTACAGTCCAACACACACACTCACACTAACTCTCACTGGGGTACGGTCTAACACACACACTGACTCTCACTGGGGTACAGTGACACACACACAGTGACTCTCACTGGGGTACAGTCCCACACACACACTGACTCTCACTGGAGTACAGTCCAACACACACACTGACTCTCACTGGAGTACAGTCCCACACACACACTGACTCTCACTGGGCTACAGTCCCACACACACTGACTATCACTGGGGTACAGTCCCACACACACTGACTCTCACTGGGGTTCTGTCTAACACACACACTGACTTCACTGGGTACAGTCACACACACACACACTGACTCTCACTGGGGTACGGTCCCAGAGTACTTTGTCGAAGTTTAACATCAGTTTAAACTGCATGAGTCCAACTCCTCAAGTATCCCTATCAGGTTGAACCAATTTGAACATCTCTCTGTAATGAGCGGCAACCCTGTGGTCCTCTGGGCCAGAGGCTAACTGTACCCTTCTCCGTGAACAAACCAGTGGGTCCTCCCAACTTATTTAATGTAGTGAACCAGTGCAGTCAGCCCTTTCAGTGAGCTCTCTCTGTGAATTCTCTCCGTGAACTCTGTTATTGGCCTGTCCTCAGGTTCTGTCTGGAGGGAAACAGTCAAATGTGGTGACAGGCCCTTCGGCCCTCGATGTTGTGCCGACCTGTCATACCAATCTCAAGCCCATCTAACCTACACTATTCCATGTACGTCCATATGCTTATCCAATGACGACTTAAATGTACCTAAAGTTGGTGAATCTACTACCGTTGCAGGCAAAGCGTTCCATTCCCTTACTACTCTCTGAGTAAAGAAACTACCTCTGACATCTGTCCTATATCTTTCACCCCTCAATTTAAAGCTATGCCCCCTCATGCTCGCCGTCACCATCGTAGGAAAAAGGTTCTCCCTATCCATCCTATCTAACTCTGATTATTTTATATGTTTCAATTAAGTCACCTCTCAACCTTCTTCTCTCTCATGAAAATAGCCTCAAGTCCCTCAGCCTTTCCTCGTAAGATCTTCCCTCCATACCAGGCAACATCCTAGTAAATCTCCTCTGCACCCTTTCCAAAACTTCCACATCCTTCTTATAATGCGGTGGCCAGAACTGTACATAATACTCCAAGTGCAGCCGCACCAGAGTTTTGTACAGCTTCACCATAACCTCTTGGTTCCGGAACTCAATCCCTCTATTAATAAAAGCTAAAACACTGTATGCCTTCTTAACAGCCCTGTCAACCTGGGTGGCAACTTTCAAGGATCTGTGTACATGGACACCGAGATCTCTCTGCTCATCTACGCTACCAAGAATCTTACCATTAGCCCAGTACTTTGCCTTCCGGTTACTCCTACCAAAGTGCATCACCTCACACTTGTCCGCATTAAACTCCATTTGCCACCTCTCAGCCCAGCTTTGCAGCTTATCTATGTCTCTCTGCAACGTACAGCATCCTTCGTCACTATCCACAACTCCATCGACCTTAGTGATAATGGAAACTGCAGATGCTGGAGAATCCAAGATAACAAAGTGTGAAGCTGGATGAACACAGCAGGCCCAGCAGCATCTCAGGAGCACAAAAGCTGACGTTTTGGGCCTAGACCCTTCATCAGAGAGGGGGATGGGGTGAGGGTTCTGGAATAAATAGGGAGAGAGGGGGAGGCGGACTGAAGATGGAGAGAAAAGAAGATAGGTGGAGAGGAGAGTATAGGTGGGGAGGTAGGGAGGGGATAGGTCAGTTCAGGGAAGACGGACAGGTCAAGGAGGCTGGATGAGGTTGGTAGGTAGGAAATGGGCGTGCGGCTTGAGGTGGGAGGAAGGGATGGGTGAGAGGAAGAACAGGTTAGGGAGGCAGAGACAGGCTGGGCTGGTTTTGGGATGCAGTGGGGAGAGGGGATGAGCTGGGCTGGTTGTGTGATGCAGTGTTGGGAGGGGACGAACAGGGCTGGTTTGGGGATGCGGTGGGGGAAGGGGAGATTTTGAAGCTGGTGAACTCCACATTGATACCATTGGGCTGCAGGGTTCCCAAGCGGAATATGAGTTGCTGTTCCTGCAACCTTCGGGTGGCATCATTGTGGCACTGCAGGAGACCCATGATGGACATGTCGTCTGAGGAATGGGAGGAGGAGTTGAAATGGTTTGCGACTGGGAGGTGCAGTTGTTTATTGCGAATCGAGCGGAGGTGTTCTGCAAAGCGGTCCCCAAGCCTCCGCTTGGTTTCCCCAATGTAGAGGAAGCCACACCGGGTACAGCAGATGCAGTATACCACACTGGCAGATGTGCAGGTGAACATCTGCTGGATGTGGAAAGTCATCTTGAGGCCTGGGATGGGGATGAGGGAGGAGGTGTGGGGGCAGGTGTAACACTTCCTGCGGTTGCAGGGGAAGGTGCCAGGTGTGGTGGGGTTGGAGGGGAGTGTGGAGCGGACAAGGGAGTCACGGAGAGAGTGGTCTCTGCGGAAGGCAGACAGACATTTTTCCATCCCTGCCCTTGTCTGCCTTCCGCAGAGACCACTCCCTTTGCTCACTGTCCCCCATCAAACACTCCCAGGGACAGGGACAGCACAGGGTCAGATACAGAGTCAATCTCCCTCTACACTGTCCCTCATCAAACACTCTCAGGAACAGGGACAGCACATGGTTAGATATGGAGTAAAGGTCTCCCTACACTGTCCCTCCCCCATCAAACACTCCCAGGAACAGGGACAGCACAGGGTTAGATACAGAAAGCTCTCTGTATGGCAGACATTTAAAGGACAGATGGATGAGCGTCAACAATTGTACATCCCTGTGGAGTAAAACGGTGACGTTGGCTGAACCCAGGGCTTACAGGGGAAACCAGGATCAGTGTTAAAGCCAAAATGGAGGTGTATAAATTGGCCAGAAAAACCAGCAAACCTGAGGACTGGGAGAAATTTAAATTCGGCAGAGGAGGACAAAGGGTTTAATTTGGAAGACTGGCATGTTGAGGCAGCATGGCTCGTGCTCTGGAGCCTGCAGAAACAGACTGGAACTGAAGTACTTATGGGCACTTATTATCATTCTGAACGTATTCACTCTTTCATGCTATTCTGTAATTTTGTTTACTCCATAAACACATTTGTTTTACTGTGTAACATTTGTAACCAGGTAGATGTACCCAAGATGGTATCATTGAAGAAACTGTTCACTGTACTCCTGTTCTGGAGTACATCTGACAAGAAACGATATTACAGTCCTACAGTCAGAAAGAAATACAGCAGGGAAACAGGCCCTTCAGCCCAAACTGATCCATGCTATCCACAGTGCCCACTCAGTAAGCTCCAGATGCCCACATTTGATCCATATCCTTCCAAACCCTTCCCATCCATGAAACTATCCAATTGCTTTTTCAAATGTTACTGTTGTACCTGCCTCAACCACTCTTTCTGGCAGTCCAATCCATCCTGTACATGCACCACTCTCTGCATGAAGAAGCTGCCCCGAAGTTCCATCTTAAATCTTTCCCCTCTCACCTTAAACCTATTCCTCTAGTTTCTCCATCCCGAGGGAAAAGACTGTACGCATTCATCCCATCTATGCCTTCAAGATTTTGTAAACCTCAAGAAGATCACCGCTCATTCTCCTCCCTCTCAAGGAAAAAAGTCCGATCTTGGCCAAATTCTCCCTCTAGCTCGGGCCTACCAGTCCTGGTAAAAATCCTCGTAAATCTTCTTTGCACACTTTCCAGTTTAACTGTGTCTTTCCTATAACAGGGTGACCAAAACTGTACACAATACACCAAGTGTGGCCTCACCAACAACTTATACAATTATAACATAACATCCCAACTCCTATACCCAATGTCTCGATTGATGAAGGCCAGCATGCTAAATGTCTTCTTCACCACCCTGTCTACCTGTGACTCTGCTTTCAATGAACTAAGTACTTGGGCTCCTAGGTCCCTCTGTTCCACAACACTCCTCAGGAGTTTACCATTTACTGTAGAAGTCCTACCTTGGTTTGGCTTTCCAAAATGCAACACCTCACACTTATCTGTGTGGAATTGCATTTGCTAATCGTCAACCCACTTCCCCATCTGATCAAGATCCCTCTGTAATTTTTGATAACCTCCTTCGCTACCAATGATACAAAATTAGGAGGTATCAACCATCAACTTACTAATCATGTCTTGTACATTCACGTTGAATCATTTACATAAATAACGAATACCAAAGGTCCTTGCACTGACCCCTGTGGCACACCACTAGACACAGGCCTCCAGTCTGAGAAACAACTTTCAGCCATCGCCCTCTGCTTCCTACCATCGAGCCATATTTGAATCCAGTTAGCTAGCTCTCCCTGGATTCCATACAACCTAACCTTCATGACTAGCCTGCTGTGCAAGACCTTATCAAAGGCCTTACTAAAACCCATACAGACAAATCCACTGCCCTATTCTCATCTATCCTCTTGGCTAACAATTAAAAACATCCTCACTTATTTCCCTTATTTCCTCAGCATCCATGATTCTCTCCCCAGTAAACACTGCGGAGAAATATTCATTAAAAATCTCTCCCATCTACTGTGGTTTCACACATAGACGGCCATGCTAATCTATTCTAATCATGCTAATCATTTAGGGGTTCACTTGAGCTTGATAGCTTAAAACCAATGTATGCCACCTTCTTTCTCCTGACTAGAGCCTCAGTAATCTTTGTCAGCCAGGGATCCCTAAACCTGCCAGCTTTTCCCTTCACCCTAACAGGAACACATTGTTCCTGGGTTCCTGATATCACACTTTTAAAAGCCTCCCATTTGCCAGTCATTCTTTTTCCAGCGCCCAATCAAATTTTGCTTGATTTGGCCTAATGAGTTTGACTATAGAAAAGGTTGAGAGTAGGGAGGTCCGAAATAAAGTTTCAGGGAAGCATGAAGGCACCGGCAAACAAGAAGTTGGTTTGAAGTGTGTCTACTTCAATGCCAGGAGCGTCCGGAATAAGGTGGGTGAACTTGCAGCACGGGTTGGTACCTGGGACTTCGATGTTGTGGCCATTTCGGAGACATGGATAGAGCAGGGACAGGAATGGTTGTTGTAGGTTCCGGGATTTAGATGTTTCAGTAAGAACAGAGAAGATGGTAAAAGTGGGGGAGGTGTGGCATTGTTGGTCAAGGACAGTATTACAGTTGTAGAAAGCTTGATTGGGGACTCGTCAACTGAGGTAGTATGGGCTGAGGTTAGAAACAGGAAAGGAGAGATCACCCTGTTGGGAGTTTTCTATAGGCCTCCAAATAGTTCCAGAGATGTAGAGGAAAGGATAGCAAAGATGATTCTCGATAGGAGTGAGAGAGACAGGGTAGCTGTCATGGGGGACTTCAACTTTCCAAATGTTGACTGGGAATACTATAGTTCGAGTACTATAGATGGGTCCGTTTTTGTCCAGTGTGTGCAGGAGGGCTTCCTGACACAGTATGTAGATAGGCCAACAAGGGGCGAAGCCACATTAGATTTGGTACTGGGTAATGAGCCCGGCCAGGTGTTAGATCTGGAAGTAGGTGAGCACTTTGGTGATAGCGATCACAATTCTGTTATGTTTACTTTAGTGATGGAAAGGGATAGGTGTATACCACTGGGCAAGAGTTATAGCTGGGGGAAAGGCAATTACGGTGAGATTAGGCAAGATTTAGGGAGCATAGGATGGGGAAGGAAACTGCAGGGGATGAGCACATTAGAAATGTGGAGCCTATTCAAGGAAAAGCTCCTGTGTGTCCTAGATAAATATGTACCTGTCAGGCAGGGAGGAAGCTGTAGAGCGCGGGAGCCGTGGTTTACGAAGGAAGTGGAATCTCTAGTCAAGAGGAAGAAGAAGGCTTATGTTAGGATGAGATGTGAAGGCTCAGTTAGGGATCTTGAGGGTTACAAGGCAGCCAGGAAAGACCTAAACAGAGAGCTCAGAAGAGCCAGGAGGAGACATGAGAAGTTGTTGGTGGATAGGATCAGGATAAACCCTAAGGCTTTCTACAGGTATTTAAGGAATAAAAGAATGACGAGAGTAAGATTAGGCCCAATCAAGGATAGTAGTGGTAAGTTGTGTGTGGAGTCAGAGGAGATGGGGAAATGCTAAATGGATATTTTTCAACAGTATTCACTCTAGAAAACGACAATGTTGTCGAGGAGAATACTGAGAATCAGGCTACTAGACTAGGTGGGATTGAGGTTCACAAGGAAGAGGTATTAGAAATCCTTCAGAGTGTGAAGATAGACAAGTCCCCTGGGCTGGATGGGATTTACCCTAGGATCCTCTGGGAAGCCAGGGAGGAGATTGCCGAGCCTTTGGCACTGATCTTTAACTCGTCATTGTCTACAGGAATAGTGCCAGACGACTGGAGGATAGTAAATGTGGTTCCCCTGTTCAAGAAGGGGAGTAGAGACAACCCTGGTAATTATAGACCAGTGAGCCTTACCTCAGTTGTTGGCAAAGTGTTGGAAAAGGTTATAAGGGATAGGATTTATAATCATCTGGAAAAGAATAAATTGATTAGGGATAATCAGCAGGGTTTTGTGAAGGTCGTGCCTCACAAACCTTATTGAGTTCTTTGAGAAGGTGACCAAACAGGTAGATGAGAGTAAACCGGTTGATGTGGTGTATATGGATTTCAGCAAGGCGTTCGATAAGGTTCCCCACAGTAGGCTATTGTACAAAATGCGGAGGAATGGGATTGTGGGAGATATAGCAGTTTGGATTGGAAATTGGCTTGCTGCAAGAAGACAGAGGGTGGTAGTTGATTGGAAATGTTCATCCTGGAGACCAGTTACTAGTGGTGTACCGCAAGGGTCGGTGTTGGGTCCACTGCTGTTTGTCATTTTTATAAATGACCTGGATGAGGGCGTAGAAGGATGGCTTAGTAAATTTGCAGACGACACTGGGGTCGGTGGAGTTGTGGATAGTGACGAAGGATGCTATAGGTTGCAGAGAGACATGGATAAGCTGCAGAGCTGGGCTGAGAGGTGGCAAATGGAGTGTAAGGCAGACAAGTGTGAGGTGATGCACTTTGGTAGGAGTAACCGGAAGGCAAAGTACTGGGCTAATGGTAAGATTCTTGGTAGCGTAGATGAGCAGAGAGATCTCGGTGTCTATGTGCACAGATCCTTGAAAGTTGCCACCCAGGTTGACAGGGCTGTTAAGAAGGCATACAGTGTTTTAGCTTTTACTAATAGAGGGATCGGGTTCCAGAACCAAGAGGTTATGGTGAAGCTGTACAAAACTCTGGTGATGCCGCTCTTGGAGTATTGTGTACAGTTCTTGCCACCGCATTATAAGAAGGATGTGGAAGTTTTGGAAAGGGTGCAGAGGAGATTTACTAGGATGTTGCCTGGTATGGAGGGAAGATCTTATGAGGAAAGGCTGAGGGACTTGAGCCTGTTTTCATTAGAGAGAAGAAGGTTGAGAGGTGACTTAATTGAAACATATAAAATAATCAGAGTTAGATAGGATGGATAGGGAGAACCTTTTTCCTAGGATGGTGACGGCGAGCATGAGGGGGCATAGCTTTAAATTGAGGGGTGAAAGATATAGGACAGATGTCAGAGGTAGTTTCTTTACTCAGAGAGTAGTAAGGGAATGGAACGCTTTGCCTGCAACAGTAGTAGATTCGCCAACTTTAGGTACATTTAAGTCGTCATTGGACAAGCATATGGACGTACATGGAATAGTGTAGGTTAGATGGGCTTGAGATCAGTATGACAGGTCGGCACAACATCAAAGGCCGAAGGGCTTGTACTGTGCTGTAATGTTCTATGTTCTATGTTATATATCTGGACTTTCAAAAGGCTTTTGAGATGGTTTCACACAAGAGATTAGTCAGGAAAAGTAAAGCTCATGGTATCAAAGGTCATGTATTGACATGGATAGAGAACTAGTTGGCAAATGGAAAGCAGAGGATTAGAATAAGTGGGTCATTTTCAGAGCAGCAAGCAGTGATGAGTGGGATTCTTAAGGATTCAGAGCTGGGACTTCAGCTACCCACAATATACATTAATGATTGAATGAAGGAATTGAATGCAATATCTCCAAATTTGCAGATGGCTCTAAGCTGGGTGGCAGCATGTGCTGTGAGGAGGATGCTAAGAGGCTGCAGGGGGACTCAGACAGACTGGCTGAGTGGGTAAATACTTGGAAAATACAATATAATGTGGATAAATGTGAGGTTCTTGCTATTCTTTTCTCTCATTCTTGCCGTTGAGGGAGTCTAGTGAAGGTTCACCAGACTGATTCCCAGGATAGCAGGACTGACACATGAGGAAAGACTGGAATGACTGGGCTTGTATTCACGGGAA
Organism: Stegostoma tigrinum; assembly: GCF_030684315.1. Classification (NCBI taxonomy): domain Eukaryota; kingdom Metazoa; phylum Chordata; class Chondrichthyes; order Orectolobiformes; family Stegostomatidae; genus Stegostoma; species Stegostoma tigrinum. Next base: position 114,183,620 of record NC_081359.1, on the reverse strand, counting down.
TTTAGAAAAATATGGGGGATCTCATAGAAACATATAAAATCCTGATGGGACCGAAGGATGCTCCCATTGTTGGGGAAATCCAGAACTGGGGGTCAGGGTCTACGAATAAAGGATAAGCCATTCAGGACTGAGATGAGGAAGAATTTCTTCACTGAGAGTTGTGAACTTGTGGAATTCTCTCCCACAGGAAGCTGTTGGGGCCAGTTCATTAGATATATTCAAGAGGGAGCTGGACATGGCCTTTGCAGCTAAAGGGATCAAGGGGTATGGGGAGAGGGTGGGAGTGGGATACGGACACTGCATGATCAGCCATGATCTTATTGAATGGGGCAGCAGGCTCAAAGGGCTGAAAGGCCTCCTCCCACACCTATTTACTGTGTTTCTATGTTGCCACACTGTCCCTCATCAAATACTCCCAGGACAGGGATGACACAGAGTTAGATACAGAGTAAAGCTCGCTCTATACAGTCCCCCCAACCAGGGACAGCACGGGGTTAGGTAAAGCTGTAATGTTGAAGTTGTTGAAGTTCACACAGAGGTGAAGCTGATGGATGGAAGTTTGTCACTGGCTCTCCCACAGTCTGTTAGTGCCATCATGCAGTCTGTTATTTCGGGGTTTTGTTATGGTAACTGTGAGAAGTGGAAAGCCCTTGGCTAATTCCCATGACATGAGACTGAGCTGACTGCACACTGCAGTGAGATCACGCTTTTATCTGGAGCCTGTGTCCCCCCTCTGCACTGACACATCCCATCCCCTCATTCGTCAGGAGGTTGTATGACAGGAGCCTTTATTCCTTTCAACAGAAACTGTCCCCCCCCCCCCCCCCCCCCGCGACAGAGACAAAAGAAGCTCACACATTCATCAATTTACACTCAATCGCCACATTTCTGTCCCTCAGCTGTGGGAACAGGCTCACTCCTCCCCACCCCCTGCCCCGTCCTCCTTCCTACTAAAGGTCACACAGACAGGCTCCTGAGGCCAGAGTTTCATAAAACAGTGATTGGTCCAGGAGAAAGTTGAACCATTGTCCCAAGGTGTTGGTGTGTATGGCAATAGCAAAATGAGGAATATCATTTGCACATAGTGAGTGCTTATGTTCAAAAATGCACAGCCTGAACGCATGATTAGATGCTCTGTAGCAGCAGTGTGTATTACCCACAAGATACACTGCAGAAATTCACCAAAGATCATTAGAGAGCTCATTCCAAACCCATGGCCACTTCCATCGAGAAGGACAAGGGCAGCAGATACCTGGGAACACCAGCCCCTGCAAGTTCCCCTCCGAGACACTCACCATCCTGTCTTAGAAATATATCGTTCCTTCACTGTTGCTGGTTTAAAATCCTGGAATTCCCTCCCTAAGGGACATTGTGGGTCAACCACAGCAGGAGGACTGCAGCGGTTCAAAACAGCAGCTGACCACCACCTTCTCAAGGGCAACTAGGGATGGGGCAATAAATGCTGGGCTCAGGCAGTGATACCCAGAGCCCATGAGTGTATAATAAATGTACCTTGTTACGTTTGTGTTTTTTAAAATTGTGAATTGAAATGAGAACAAACTGTTTTCAAGGCAGTGTTTTAAAGAATTGCTGCATGTTGTGAAAAGTAAGTAAGCTATCGCTAAAGGCAAACGGCCAATTGGACATGCAGGGTTAAAGTAATTCCAGGCGAACTGGGTCTGACAAGCAGTTTACAGATTCGAGCTGGCTAGTAATTAGAAATCAATTGGTCTATGAACTAGTGTCCAGTTATCGATGACAAAGACATTTTACCTGCCAACAGCCATGTTATTGGTTCAGAGATAACAGGAACTGCAGATGCTGGAGAATCCAAGATAACAAAGTGTGGAGCTGGATGAACACAGCAGGCCAAGCAGCATCTCAGGAGCACAAAAGCTGACATTTTGGGCTTAGACCCTTCATCTGATGAAGGGTCTAGGCCCGAAACGTCATCTTTTGTGCTCCTGAGATGCTGCTTGGCCTGCTGTGTTCATCCAGCCTCACATTTTATTATCTAGGGTGAGGATAGGTCAGTCCAAGGAGGACGGGCAGGTCAAGGGGGCGGGATGAGGTTAGTAGGGAGGAAATGGAGGTGCGGCTTGAGGTGGGGGGAGGGGATAGGTGAGAGGAAGAACAGGTTAGGGAGGCTGGGATGAGCTGGGCTGGTTTTGGGATGCGGTGGGGCAAGGGGAGATTTTGAAGCTGGTGAACTCCACATTGATACCATTGGGCTGCAGGGTTCCCAAGCGGAATATGAGTTGCTGTTCCTGCAACCTTCGGGTGGCATCATTGTGGCACTGCAGGAGGCCCATGATGGACATGTCATCTAAAGAATGGGAGGGGGAGTTGAAATGGTTCGCGACTGGGAGATGCAGTTGTTTATTGCGAATCGAGCGGAGGTGTTCTGCAAAGCGGTCCCCAAGCCTCCGCTTGGTTTCCCCAATGTAGAGGAAGCCACACCGGGTACAGCAGATGCAGTATACCACACTGGCAGATGTGCAGGTGAACATCTGCTGGATGTGGAAAATCATCTTGGGGCCTGGGATGGGGGTGAGGGAGGAGGTGTGGGTGGTATGTGAGAACGAGGGGGATTCTCTTTTGGCGGTTATTGAGGGGACGGGGTGTGAGGGTTGAGTTACGGGAAATGCGGGAGACACGGTCGAGGGCATTCTCAACCACTGCAGGCGGAAAGTTGCAGTCTTTGAAGAACGAGGACATCTGAGGTGTAGGAGAGTGGAATGCCTCATCCTGGGAGCAGATGCATTGGAGGTGAAGGAATTGGGATTAGGGGATGCCATTTTTGCAGGAAGGTAGGTGGGAGAAGGTATATTCCAGGTAACTGTGGGAGTCGGTTGTTGCCTGAGATGGCGACAGAAAGGTCCAGGAAGGTGAGGGATGTGTTGGAGATGGCCCAGGTGAACTTGAGGTTGGGGTGGAAGGTGTTGATGAAGTGGATGAACTGTTCAAGCTCTTCTTGGGAGCACGAGATGGCGCCGATACAGTCATCAATGTAACGGAGGAAGAGATGGGGTTTAGGGCCATGTTATTGATTCTTGGCTTACTGAGCAGCTTGGGACTGGGAACGAGAAGCCGTGGGAAGTGTTCAGATGTGCACCAGCTCAGAAGATGTGTCTTTGTTCTCTGCAGTTAAAACCCAGTTTAAACCTGAAGGAAACCAGTTTATCTTTCTTTCTGCAGTTGCTGAAAGCTGTGACTTTTAACTGATAAGTCCAAGTCTTTTTGTCAATGAAACCAGCCACTGTGTGCCTTTTACAAACTGGTGGAAGGAATACTGGAAAGGAACCTTCAGATCAACTGGAACTAACTCAACAGACTTTGTAACAATGATTGGTGAACCATTTCTCTTGTTTCCTTCTGCCCATATTGTTTCCCCATCTGCTTCTGCTGGTCTGTGTCTGTAAGGAGAACTTTATGAGAAGGTTAGAGTTTATATTGGTCATGTTATATGCTAGTGGTGCATAGCTGTTTACTTGTAGCTAGAGCCTAATAACTTGTAATAAATAGTAAGCCTTGTTAAATACAGGAACCTGGTTCATGCTTTCTGTTAACCTGGGTCTGAAACTCAGACAAATTGGGGAATTGTTGTACTCATTTTAAAATCTATAAGTGCTGCATTGACCCTGGGAGTAAGAGTAATTGATTTCCAGTACACTCCCCCAGGGAAGTGTAACACAATTTTAACTCATACCACTTTTGTTTGTTATCAGGGAGGCGTGGATTTGATAGCTAAATCGCGATTTTTAAAGGAATGAACTGAGACTGTGGCCAAACTGTCTCCTCTTTGAAGTTAAGTGAGGGGGTGATGGCCCGTTGATACTATCACTAAACTAATCCAGAATCTCAGGTAATGTTCTCCAGCATCTGCAGTTCCCATTATCTCTAATGTTTTGGGGACCCTGGTTTGAATCTTGCCATGGCCATTGGTAGAATTTGAATTCAATAAAAAATTCTAGAATTAAGAATCTAATGATGACTGTGAAACCATTGTTGATTGTCAGGAAACCCACTGCCATCCTTACCTCGTTTAGCCGACGTGACTTCAGACCCATAGCAAATGTGGTTGATTCTCAACTGCTTCAGAGATAGTAGGAACTGCCGATGCTGGAGAAGCTGAGATAACAAGGTGTAGAGCTGGATGAACACAACAGGCCAAGCAGCATCAGAGGAGCAGGAAGGCTGACGTTTCGGGCCTAGACCTGTGACAGATGGTGTTGGTGGTGGGTCAGTAGATTTTTAAGAAAACAATCGCAATCAAAGGCACAGTGATTTTGGTCACGGGTGGGGTGGGGGGGTTGGGGGGCATTGCTCAGTTGTGTGTGATCATACACCTGGGTAGAAAAGTAGTCAAGCAGACCCCAGAACTCTCATGGCACCGCGGTAGTGTCCCAACCTCTGAACCAAAAGGCCCATCTGCTCCATAGGTGTGTAATTGCATTTCTGAACAGGTTGATTAAAAAAAAGTAGTTCAGTTGAATCTAGTCAATATTTTCTGTTAATTTGAGTTTATCAAATGGAAAATCAGTGTTTTGGAACAATTTGATTAAATCTTTCAGTTTTATTACAACCTTGTGGGCAGTGGGGCACAAGGATCCCGAGTTGCTGTGACAAGCAGCTGCCCCTGTTTTGGCTCTATGCCCCCGGGGTAAATAAGCAGGATAAGGACTGCGAGAGATAATGGGAACTGCAGATGCTGGAGATTCCAAGATAATAAAATGTGAGGCTGGATGAACACAGCAGGCCAAGCAGCATCTCAGGAGCACAAAAGCTGACGTTTCGGGCCCAGACCCTTCATCAGAAGGGTCTAGGCCCGAAACGTCAGCTTTTGTGCTCCTGAGATGCTGCTTGGCCTGCTGTGTTCATCCAGCCTCACAGGATAAGGACTGCTTCGGCCGTTGTTGTTGCTGGTGTCGAGGTCAATGCCGGGTCACGCCCAGTTTCATTAATTTTCCTTTCTTGTGGTCAGAGGACTGTGGGTCTGGAGTTACATGTAGGTCAGACCAGGCGCTACAGCAGGTTACCTTCCCTAAGATGGGCATTTACAACAATCAGTAAGAGCCTCATGTCCACTGCAGCCAGTTTTCTTTCATATTTGCAGGTTAATTAATTATTTGAATATAAAAGCTGCCAGCTGCTGTAGGGTCACGAGAGTGACTCAGTGTTTGTTCAGGAATGCATTCACTTTCTGGCTTTGCCTCATTCCGAAGACTGGGAACTCCAGCCTTCTCTTCCAGCGATTTCCCCCCAGCCCGATCCTTATGGAGGGGAAACGGAGGCAATCTGAAACAGTGGGAGGGGATTCACTGGCTAGGGGTCAATAGCCCAGACAGGATGGGCCGATTGGTCACTCTGCACTGTTGAAGCTGCCTTCAGTCTCATGCAGCCATTCCCAGTGGCTCCCAGGTGAAAGTGCACAGCTCTCAGCGAGAGAAGCCTCCAACAACTGCGAGCTGGGACCATGTCTGCGATTCGATAGCAGATGGCAGCCAATCCTGCCTCCCTCAGGGAGACAGCAAAATCTCCCACATTTAAACACAGAATCTGCCGGTTCCTGTCATGTTCAGGAAACAGCTGCAGAGACACACCTGAGAACGGCGAGAATGATCCCAAAATCCCAGACAGAGCAGCAGAGACAACAAACTCAGTACAAATTACAGCAGCAGCTCAGCAAGATGGAGACAATCACTTTCCAAACTGTTACTAATCAACAAACTTTGGAGCCAACTTGTACACAGCAAGATCCCAAACACAACAAGTTCAAATCGAGTTGATAATCTACAACAGTGATACTCAAAGAGGGGAAATAGTGACCACGAAAACCGGGCCGAACCCCTCTTCATCCTCCAGACAAAGCCACTCAGTCTGTAACAGAAATTGAGCAGAACACAGCTCACAAACCAGCTTCAAAATAAATACTTCACAGTGCGGCGCTCCCTCAGCACTGACCCTCCGACAGTGCGGCACTCCCTCAGCACTGACCCTCCGACAGTGCGGCGCTCCCTCAGCACTGACCCTCCGACAGTGCGGCGCTCCCTCAGCACTGATCCTCCGACAGTGCCCACTCCCTCAGCACTGACCCTCCGACAGTGCGGCGCTCCCTCAGCACTGACCCTCCGACAGTGCCCACTCCCTCAGCACTAACCCTCCGACAGTGCGGCATTCCCTCAGCACTGACCCTCCGACAGTGCCCACTCCCTCAGCACTGACCCTCTGACAGTGCCCACTCCCTCAGCACTGACCCTCCAACAATGCGGCGCTCCCTCAGCACTGACCCTCCGACAGTGCCCACTCCCTCAGCACTGACCCTCCAACAGTGCCCACTCCCTCAGCACTGACCCTCCGACAGTGAGGCATTCCCTCAGCACTGACCCTCCGACAGTGCCCACTCCCTCAGCACTGACCCTCTGACAGTGCCCACTCCCTCAGCACTGACCCTCCAACAATGCGGCGCTCCCTCAGCACTGACCCTCCGACAGTGCCCACTCCCTCAGCACTGACCCTCCAACAGTGCCCACTCCCTCAGCACTGACCCTCTGACAAAGTGGCGCTCCCTCAGCACTGACCCTCCAACAGCGCCCGCTCCCTCAGCACTGACCCTCCGACAGTACAGTACTACCCAGCACTGTCACTCTGATATATGATGAAATATGAATTCCATTAATATCTGAAATTCAGAATTTAGTGATGCTCATGAATCCATTTTCGATTGTTGTAAAAGCCCATCTGGTTCACCAAAGTCATTGTCGGAATTGAATCTGCCACCCTTAGCTGGTCTGGCCTACATGTGGTTCCAGACACACATGATGATTCTTAACTGCCCTCTGGGCAATTAGGGATGGCAATCAATGCTGGTCTAGCCTGTGACACCCACATCCCATGAATGATTTTTTAAAAATGCTGTAGTCCCTATCATTGATTTGGCAAGAGTGCCACAGTCTGATGGAATACTCCCCACTTGCCTGGATGGGTGCAGCCCCAACAACACTGACTTCGGTCCGCCTCCTCCTCTCTCCCTATTTATTCCAGTTCCCTCACCCCATCCCCCTCTCTGATGAAGGGTCTAAGCCTGAAACATCAGCTTTTGAGCTCCTGAGATGCTGCTGGGCCTGCTGTGTTCATCCAGCTCCACACTTTGTTATCTTGGATTCTCCAACATCTGCAGTTCCCATTATCTCTGAACACTAAAGAAGCTTGACACCATCCAGAACAAAGCAGCCGCTTGATTGGCACTACATCCCACTCCCTCCACCACCGATGCTCAGTAGCAGCAGTGTGTACCATCTACAAGATGCACTGCAGAGATTCACCAAAGATCCTCACACAGCACCTTCCAAACCCATGACCACTTCCATCTAGAAGGACAAGGGCAGCAGATACATGGGAACACCATGCCCTGTAAGTTCCTCTCCAATCCACTCCACATCCTGACTTGGAAATATATTGCTGTTCCTTCACTTTCGCTGAGTCAAAATTCCCTACCTAGTGGCATTGTGGGTCAACCCACAGCAGGAGGACTGCAGCGGTTCAAGAAGGCAGCTGACCCCCACCTTCTCAAGGGGCAACTAGGGACAGGCAATAAATACTGGCCCCAGCCAACAACAGGGAATAAAAATATTTCTAAATACCTCATACTGGTGTGAATAAATGACTGGAGTGTGAGAGTGTTATGTTTTTGTTTGATTGGGATGTTGAGGAACTGATAGACAGACTATCCAAGATTTGATTTTCTGCAACAGAAGATGTTAATTAATTGTCTTCATGTGAGCAAGTCTTTCGGGAAGAGTGACCATAACATGGTAGAATTCATCATTAGAATGGAACATGAAGTTATTCAATCCAAAACCAGGGTCCAAAATGGAAATAAAGTAAATGATTAACACATGAGATGTCTAAGATTCACTGGATAATTTTTTAAATGGCTTAACAGTGGGCAGGGAATTGTTAATATTGAAAGAACGAGTGCATGCATCGTAACAAGTATAAAACAGAATGGGAATATTGACCCAACCAAGGTCAGCAAAAGAAGTTAATGTCAGCATTAGACCCAAAGGGGCATCATATAAAGTTACTAGAAACTCACAAGTCTGAGGACTGGAAGCAGTTTAGAATTCAGCAAAGAAGGAGTAAGGTGTTGATTAAGAAAATAGAATGTGGGTAAAACAGAAGTGGGTTGCAAGTGCTTCTGTAATTATGTTAAAAAACAAAGATCAGTGAAGACAAATGCAGACCCTTTACAATCTGACACAAGAGAATAGTTATTCCCAGAATCCCCAGCCTGGAAGCAGACCATTTGATCCAGTGAATCCACACCAACTCTCTGAAAAGCATCCCACCCAAACCCCTCATCCCTGTAACATGGCTGAGGATGCAGAAAGGGAGCCAGTAGAGGCGAGTGTAGGTAGGGAGGTGGGATGTGGCTTGGTCAGTGGGAAGGGAGGTGTGGGTAGGTGGGAGGGAAGACGGACAGGTCAAGGAGGTGGAAATGAGGGTAGGAGGTAGGAAGTGGGGGTGGGGGTTGGTCAGTGAGGTTGGATGAGCGGGTAGGTGGGAGGGAAGACGGGCAGGTCAAGGAGGCAGGGATGAGATGGGCTGGTTTTGGGACACTGTTGGGGGTGGGAGATTTTGAAATTTGTAAAGTCCACAATGAGATCATTGGGCTTCCGGGTTCCCAGGCAAAATATGAGGACCATACCACCTGAAGCCACCTGATGCCACCCGAAGGTTGCAGGAACAGCAACTCATATTCCGCTTGGGAACGCTGCAGCCCAATGTATCAATGTGGATTTCACAAGCTTCAAAATCTCCCTTCCCCCCACTGCATCCCAAAACCAGCCCAGTTCGTCCCCTCTCCCCACTGCATCCCCAAACCAGCCCAGCTCGTCCCCTCTCCCCACTGTATCCCAAAACCAGCTCAGCTTGTCCCCGCCTCCTTGACCTGCCCATCTTTTGTCCCACCTATCCGCTCCTCCCACCTCACTAACCAACTCCCACCCCCACTCCCTACTTACCAGACTCATCCCCACCTCCTCGGCCCGTCCGTCTTCTCCCCTCCTATCTGCTCCTCTACCCACTTTCTATCATCGCCTTCCATTCTCTCTCCAATTATTTCAGAGCCCTCTTCCCCTCTCCCATTTCTGAAGAAGGGTCCACCCTGAAACATCAGCCCTTCCTTCTCCTCTGATGTTGCCCGGCCTGCTGTGGTCATCCAGCTCCACAACTTGTTATCTCAGATTCTCCAGCATCGGCAGTTCCTACTGTCTCCCATGAATTCAAGCCTGTTTCTCCCACACCAATCTTTGAGCCACGTGCTTACCTCTTTAATTTTGTTGAGCCTATGCCAATTTGTTTGTGGCTCAGGTGGTAATCTGGCGATCATTAACTTTTTAGTTCTGCTTTATAATTTAGCCCCTAGCTGCTCATATTTCCTAGCAGTTTCTCTTTCCTCTTTCTACTGATGTCATGGTCCATGTAGGTAGCAATGATAACTGGATCTTTCTCCTCCCAATCCAAATTCCTCTGCAGCCCAGGCGAGATATCCTGAATCCAGGCACCATGCAGGCAACACGGCATTCGGGACCCTCAATCTTGACAACAGAAAACTCTGTTCATTCCCCTGACTGTGCTATCCCTGATGATGAGAATTCCATTTCTCTTTTCTCCCCCTTCTCGAATGGCGCTCTGTATCATGGTGTTGTGGTCAGTTTGCTCATCCTCCCTGCAGTCCCCCCACACAACCATTTGGGGAGGAAGAATCTCAAACCTGTTAGTCAAGCTCAAGGGCTGAGCTCCTTCAGCACTGCATCCTGGATCCCTTTGCCTGCCCTACTGGTGGTCACAGCCTTTGTGTCCCTGAGCACTGTCTGCTAATTAGTTAATCTAAGAGGCGTGACTGCCTCCTGAAACATCGCGACCAGATAATTCCAATTCCAACTGATATGTCATAGTGTTCTGAACTCAGATACTAGATCATCCTCTCCTAGGCAGACACTTAGTCCCAGCTCCACCCTCTGCAACTGGATCCTCAGCGCTCTGAACCACAGACTGCACTCTGTGAGGATAGGTAACTGCACCCCCTCCACAATAACTGCAGCCCCCCAAGGACGCATCCTTGCCCCCAACAGTACTCGATGTACACTCACACTGTGCTGCCAAATTTCAAATGAAGCCACCTACAAGTTTTCTGACAACTCCACGGCAGTGGGATGGATATCTAATAATGACGAGTCAAGCTGCAGAAGGGAGGTAGAGGGCTTGGGGATCTGGTGCAATGAGAACAAGCTGTCTCTCAATGTCGGCAAAACTAAAGAACTAATCACTGACTTCAGAAAGAAAGGGGGAGGACACACCCTCATCTACATCAACAGAGCTGAGTTTGAGAGGGTGGACAGTGTCAGAACGTCCTACGAGTAACAATAACCAGCAACTTGTCCTGGACTTCCCACGTAGATGAGACAGTCAAGAAGGCACAGCAAATGCCTCTTCTTCCTCAGGCAGCTCAGGAAATTTGGCATGTCCATGAGGACATCACCAACTTCTACAGATGCACCACTGAAAGCATAATGGCCTGATATGGCAACTGCTCTGCCCAGGACCATGAGAAACTACAAAAGGTGGTGTGCACTGCCCAGACCATCATGGACGCCAACCTTCCATCCATGGGCTCTATTTACTCGGCTCACTGCCGCACAAAGGCAGCCAATATCAAAGACCCATCCTACCCCAGTAATCATCGCCTACAGCCTCTTCCGTCAGGCAGAAGATACAGAAACCTGAACACACACACCAGCAGGTTCAGGACCATCCCCTTTCCCAGCATTATCAGACTGTTGAATGGGCACTAGCCTCAAATAATGTAACCTGTATGTCTCTTTGCTCTTTGTGATCTGTACATCCTTTGCTTGCTGTGATCTGCCTGTACCGCTCGTAAATAAATCTTTTCACTGTATTTCGGTACAAATGGCAATAAGTCAATCCTCAAGAACCAACATTTGCTGCAGATGTGATCAGAGATAACGGGAACTGCAGATGCTGGAGAATCCAAGATAACAAAGTGTGAAGCTGGATGAACACAGCAGGCCAAGCAGCATCTCAGGAGCACAAAAGCTGATGTTTCGGGCCTAGCTCTGATGAAGGGTCTGGGCCCGAAACATCAGCTTTTGTGCTCCTGAGATGCTGCTTGGCCTGCTGTGCTCATCCAGCCCCACACTTCGTTATCTTTGCTACAGATGTGATCACTATGAACCACAATGTTATCCACCAGCTCCCACATGATGTGGATGCAACACACCGCCTAGACATTCATCTCTATTTTATTTACTTAGTTCTTAATTTGATTTTTATTTAAATCGCACAGGTCTTTTAGATTGTAGCCTGTAAGTATTTCCCCTATTTATCGTTAATCTGCATGTTACACATTGGAAAATTAACAGCTATCACCGACTTGTGGTTTACCTATGTCAGTCCTGTACTGGGCCCCTGATCCGGGGTTTCAATTTATCCTGATTTTAAAAACTCTTTAAAAGTATGAGCCAAAAAATGCAAAAAGCACCTCTTCTACTCTGCAGATATAGTAGGAACTGCAGATGCTGGGAATCTGAGATAACAAGGTGTAGAAGGGTCTAGGCCCGAAACGTCAGCTTTCCTGCTCCTCTGATGCTGCTTGGCCTGCTGTGTTCATCCAGCTCTACACCTTGTTCTCTCTTCCACTCTGCACCCAATTGCCACAGTTCTTCCAAATTCCCTGAACTATATCATCACTCGTGCAGTGTCTCACGCTGGAAAGGATGTGATTAAAGGGTCAGACAGAGATGACAAGTTTCCAAAAGGGAATGGCATTGATAAACCGTGGACGTTGATGATCTGAAGTGAAAACAGGGAATACCGGAGAAAGCAGGATGGCAGTGTCTGTGGAGAGAGAAACAGAGTTAATAGTTCTGGTGCAGTAAGACTCTTCTTTGGAACACAATGAAAGGGAAATCATGTTTGCCACACGTCCTGGTATTTTTGAGGATATAACTGATAGAATAATTGAGGGTGAACCAAGGGATGTGGTTTGCTTGAATTTTCAGAAGGCTTTTAATAAAACCCCACACGAAAGGTTATTGCACACATTTAAAGCACATGGCATTGTGGCATGATACTGGCTCCAGTTGAGAGCTGCAGACAGGAAGCAGCAGGAATTAATGGGTCTTTTTCTAAATGGCAGGCAGGGACTAGTGGGTACCACAGGTGTCAGTGCTTAGACCCAGCTCTTCACAACGTACATTAATAATTTAAACAAGGAAACTAAGTGACATACTTTCAAATTTGCAGATGGCACGAAACTGGATGGGAGGATGAGCTGTGAGAAGGATGCAGAGATGAGGCAGTGTTCAGACAGGCTGAGTGGGTGGCCAAATCCATGGCAGATGCTGTAAAATGTGAACAAATGTGAGGATATCCACTTTGGGAGGAGCACAGGGAAGGCAGATTATTACCCGATTGGCTGTAAACTGAGAGAGAGGAATGAGTGCCCTTGTGCACCAGCCACTAAAGGTGAGTGTGTAGCTGCAATAGGGTGATGAAGAAGGTAAATGGGATGCTGGCCTTCACAGTGAAAGGTTTCGAGTACAGGAGCAGGAGCAATTTGCTGCCATTATACAGGACATGGGCCCTTATCTGAGGAAGGATGTTCTCACTGTAGAGGGAGTGCACACTGTGCACATCAGGGTTGGTGCAATCTCTGTGTTGTCTCTTGGGGCACAGTGGTAGTGTCCCTACCTCTGGGCTGGGAGGTCTGGGTTCAAGTCCTCCCTGCTCTAGAGATGTGTAAAAATATCTCTGAGCAGGTTAGCCACACAATATCGCCCTGGATTATGCCTTGCCTATGTAAAATAATTTAACTGGGAAAGTACAAGACACCGGTGCACCCCTGTCAGAGGAACATCCTAGTGATTATCAGGAGCTGAAATGAGCTGCTCTAAGTACATATCGCAGAGGATTAGCAGTTTAAGGAAATAGCATGAACCAATTGATACCGAGTTTGAAAGAGTTAAACACAATAATTTTGATCAGTCAACAAGCCAATTAAAGGCTGAGAATAATTATGATGCTTTTAGATTTTAGAATAATTTAAATCTTCCTTACCTTCCAAAGGGTAGGCATGATGTGGGGTTTCCAGTCGGGATGGCCAGCCCACCCTATACGCTTCACCCTTACGAAGGAGCGAGACTCCAAAAGATTGTGTTTTCAAATAGACCTGTTGGACTATAACCTGTTGTCTTGTGACTTCTGACCTTGTCTAAGGGATAGCAACAGCTAGAGAAGTAGACTATCGTTGCTGCTGATCATGAGCTGATCCATTAACCCCCAGAAATCTGAACAAAATAAAATGTGAGAGAGTGAAAGGAAGGCAGATAGCTGGGGTGGGTGTTTGATAGAAGAAACAGCCCAACAGCTCCTCCCCAGATTAGGACAGAAATTGCTGAGGGTGGAGGTGACGCTTGGAAGCTTAAATGTTTGTTGTAATAAGTCAGGTCACATGTTGTTGGAATGTCAGGAGTCATAAGATAAACCCATGGGACTTACAGCAGTCAGTAAAAATGAGTCAGAGGAGGAGCTGCAGAAAGTTAATCCCTAGGAGCAGGTTACAGTTCAAACCGCAACAGAAAGTTCGGAGGTGAATTTGGTCTTTAATAAAGAAAGTTGTCATGGGTGATGAACCAGAAGATCTACCCCCTTCTGAAGTCCAGGCCTGAGGTGTTCAACATGTCAGGTATAACCATGCTCTATACAGGAAATCTAGGTATGACCTTCACAAAGCCATCAGGGACTCCAACAGACAATACCTGAGTAAGCTGGGGTCCCAAACAAACACACAAACACACAGCAACTGTGGAACGGTCTACTCATTGTAACGGGCTACTAAGCAAAATCAAGTAAAATTCCTGGCAACTATCGCATCCCTCTCCAATGAGCTCAATGCAATCTGAGATAACAGGGTGTGGGGCTGGATGAACACAGCAGGCCAAGCAGCATCAGAGGAGCAGGAAGGCGATAGGGTCTGTGCTCATTTCAAACAGAATGGCAGTGAAATGCCGCTGGCCCCAACAGGCTCAGGTGAACCTGTACCCACCGGATTGGTATTTCTGAGGGTGACCCCACAGGAAGTGTCCCGGGTGGAGACCTCGGCCATGCACTCGGGTCCTGCATGAACGAGCTGGCAGGAGTATTCACAGACATTTTACTCCTTATTTGATTTGATTTGATTTGATTTAATTTGTTTTTTTTTGTCACTTGTACTGAAGTTCAGTGAAAAGCTTTGTTTGTGAGCATTACAGGCAGATCATATAGGAAACAAAGATGTACAGACCATACGGTGAAAGAACTTGGGCACAGTAAAGCATACAGGTTACATTGCACAGGATGTCTGTGAGGTAAGATCAACTCTCTATTTCTGAAGAAGGGTCCTGACCTGAAACGTCAGACTTCCTGCTCCTCTGATGCTGCCTGGCCTGCTGTGTTCACATTAACTGTTACTCCTGACTGGAGGAAAAAGAATTGATTATGTCCTGTGAACATGTTGAAACAACTGAGAAGAGAATGAAAATGTCCCAGTGGGTGATGTACTGAGTGTGGTCAGGGAGGTTAGAAGAAAGAACAATGAGAGCCAAAGAGCATTGGGTAACTCGCAAAGTTAGAATTAGATGTAACTTTATTCTAATTCTGATTAGACACTGAAATATGAGAGATAGCAGAGAAATTAGACACTGCACTTTAGTGAGTGGAGCAAGATCAACAGGAAGGTGCAATGACATTGCTCAGGAGCTATTGAGAAGTTTACGAAGATTCACTTGGGCGCGTCACTTTTACAAAGAGGAATTGAAAAGTTTGGGTCTATACTTGCTGGAGTTTAGTAGAATGAGGTGTGATGTAAATTAGGTCTATAAGATGCTAAAGGGGATTGACAAAGTAGGTGTAGGGAGGATGTTTCCCCTTCTGGGAGCAAACTAGAAAGAACCGTCACAGTTTTAAACCAAACAGGGTGGCACATTTAAAACAGAGATGAGGAGAACTTTCTTCCCTCAAATGGTCGGGACTCTGTTGAACTCATTCCCCCAGAGGGCATTGGATGCTGGGGCATTTAGGAGATAAATTTGATGGGATAGAGTGATTTTTAATTCGTAACAAGCGGTAGAAAGACTGGCAGAAAAGTAGAGTTAAGGCTGAGATGACATCAGCCATAATGGCATCAAATGTCAGAGCAGGCTTGAGGGGCTGAATGGCCACACCCTGCTCCAATTCTTATATTTCCTACATTCTTTAGTGAATATGATGTGAACGTTCACAACTTAGACCCGATAAAATAAACCCCATGTCAATTAAACACAGAGAAACAGACCAAAATAACAAAGGAAATCCAATCCATGTTGGACTGAGTCAGAATAATTGGAGTTCAAAATGGCAGAGGAACTTGTCCCCATGGAATGCGTCTCCTGTATTGTGTGGGAAACCAGGGACACTGCCAGTCTCTATGGTGATTATGAAAGCCGGAAGTGGACCAGCTACAGCTCCTGATCTGCTGCATGGAATGCGTATGGAGCTGCATGTGGAAGGACTCACTATAGAGAATCCATGAGGCTGAGGATGTCATGGGATAGCACATTTAACCAGCTGCTCACATCACAGTAAGGGCAACACAGCCAGACAAGTATTGGGTGACCACCAGGAAGACAAGTAAGCATGAGCAGGCACCCCACTGTGGCTATAACAGATTGAACAATGTGGGAGGGATTAGCATTTCCAGGGAAAGCAGCAACAGGCATCCAAACAGTCACACCACGACCGACTGTTGTCCTGCCAGGAGAGCCCAAGTGTAAGCAAGCAATAGTGATAGGGGGTCCTATTGTCAAGGGCTCAGATTGCCACTTTCCTGGCCACAAGCAAGACTCCAGGACGGGGTGTTGCCTCCCTGGTGCCAGGGTTAAGGATTTCGAGTGGACACAATGTTACTCTGATGGGGGAGGGTGAGCAGCTAGAGGTTGTGGTCCATACCGGTACTGATGACATGGGCAGACAGAGAGATAAGATCCTGTAAAGAGAGTTCAGGGAGTCACTTAGGAAGTTGAAAAGCAGGACACCTAACCTCAGGATTAACTTCCTGTGCCATGTACCAGTGGGTCTAGGAAAAGGAAGATAGCACAGTTAAATATATGGTTAAAGAGCTGGGGTAGGGGGCAGGGCTTCAGGTATATGGATCATGGGGATGTCTCTGAGGCAGGTGGGATCTGTACAAGAAGGATGGGCTGTCCCTACAACTGGAGGGGCACCAATATCCTGGCAGGGATGTTTGCTAGTGCCAGCCAGGAGGATTTAAACTAGTGTGACAGAATGGGGAGCAGGAGGTGAGCATGTGGAATGTTTGAGGAGAGAGGGGCTAAATCAAAAAAGTCTAGTAGGAAGAATAGGCAGGGCCAGGTGAATGAACACAGTGGAACTAGTGGTCTGAAGTGTATTTATTTACATGTAATGAATATAGTGGGTTAGGTAGATGAGCTTAGAACCTGATACAGTGCATGGGACTACAATGCTGTGGCCATTACAGGAACTTGGTTAAGTGAAGGGTAAGACTGGCAGCTTAACATTCCAGGATTTTGATGTTTCAGGTGGGATAGAGAGGGATATAAAAGGGTTGGGGGAGGTGCATTAGACACTGTATTGGGGATAATCCTGACCAACTGATTGAAGTTTCGGTGGGAGAGCATTTTGGGAACAGTGATCATAATTCCATTGGTTTTAAGATAATTATAGAAAAGGATAAGGTTGGTCATTGAGTATAAGTGCTAAGTATGGAGAAGGTTAGTTACAATGGTGTTAGGCAGGAGCTAGAGAAATTAGATTGGAGGTGGATGTTTGAGGGTAAATACACATCTGACATGGGCAAGTCTTTTAAAGGCCAGTTGATCAGAGTTCAGGACCAGCACGTTCCTGTGAGGAAGATAGAGAAGGATGGCAAGATTCAGGAATCATGGAAGATGACAGATGTTGTAAGTTTAGTCAAAAAGAGAATGGAAGAATATGTAGGGTTTAGAAACAGAAATCAAACAAAGCTCTTGAGGATAATAAAGGAAGCAAAACATAAAAAAAGAAATGAGGAAGGCTTTGAGGGGCCATGAAGTGTCCCTGGTACGTAGAATCTCAAGGCATTTTTTATGTATATGAGGAGCAAGAGGAAATGAATGCCAGTTTGCTCACTGAGCTGGAAGGTTAGTTTTCAGACGCTTTGTCACCATTCTAGGTAACATCATCCGTGAGCCTCCGATGAAGCGTTGGTATTACGTCCCGCTTTCTATTTCTAAATCTTCTCAAAACTCGCTCGCAAGAGGAAAGCTAGGGAAAGGACAGTCCTCTCAAGGACAAAGGAGGGAACGTATGCATGGAGCCAGAGGAACTGGGTGAAGTCATTGACGTGTACTTTGCATCGGTATTCACCAAGGAAGACATGGATGATGGCAAGATTAGGAAGGGGTACGTTCATATTCTAGGAGATGTCGACATTAAGGTGTGAGAGATGGTGTTGAGTATCTTGAAAAACATTAAGGTAGAAAAGTCCCCAGGGCTTGACAGGATCTACCTCAAGATACCGAGGGAGGTAAGGGAGGAGGCTGCTGGGTCCTTGATAGAGGTGTTTGATTCATCTTTAGTCACAGCGTGGTCTCAGAGGACTGAGAACAGCCAATGTTATTCCTTTGTTTAACAGCAATAGGGGTAATCCAGGAAATTAAAGGCCAGTGAGTTTTACATTAGTGGAAGGAAATTATTGGAGAAGACACTGAGAGAGAGAACTTAACTGTATTTGGAGAAGAATGAGCTTATTAGGAATAGTCAGCATGGCTTTATGCAGGGGAGGTCTTGCCTCGCAAATCTGATTGAGATTTTTGAGGAAGTGACGAAGATGATTGATGAGGATAGGCAGATGATGTTATTTACATTGACTTTATTAAAGCTTTTGGTAAGGTTAGGGTTAAGGATAGAGTTAGAATTAGGTTGTTCCAAAAGATCAAATTGCACAGAATCCATAGTTAGTTAGAAAGTTAGATACAAAATGGCTTGGTCATAGAAGGCAGAAGGTATTATTGAGGTAGTATGAGCTGCTGATGCTGGATAATCTGAGATAACATGGTGTGGAGCTGGATGAACACAGCAGGCCAAGCAGCATCAGGGGATCAGGAAAGCTGACGTTTTGGGCCTGGACCTTTCTTTTTCTGAAGAAGGGCTGAGACTCCAAATGTCAGCCTGCCTGCTCCTCTGATGCTGCTTGGCTTGCTGTGTTCATCCAGCTCCACACTGTGTTATCTCAGGTATCATAGCGGGGTGTCTTTCTAAGTGGTAGCCTGTAATCAGTGGTGTTCCACAAGGATTAATCCTGGGAACTCTGTTCTTTGTAATATGTAAAAGTGATTCAATGAAAATGTTGGTGGGCTGATTAATGCATTTGTCCATGACATGAAAATCGGTGAAGTTATGGATAATGAAGAAGATTGTGAAAGAATACAGCAGTGTAACTCCATGTCTTGCAGCAGCGTGAGTGGTGAGAACGAGGGCCAGGGGCTGCCGGGAGAAAAGGTCTCCATATCGGTAGTGCAGCTAAGTGGGAGTGGTCGAACTGTGCTCTTAAAACATGAGTGAACTGATATATTTGGGCAGTGGCTAAACCCAAGACACTACACGTGTAGCGTCTCCCATCCGCCTTCCTCCTCTGACCAAAAAAAGACAACTCTGGTGTGTTGATAAGGTAAGTGTTTTTCTTTTTTTTTAATCGTATGCTGATAAGTAGAATGATTTGGTACAAATTTTTTTCATTTCATCTATCTAGGTATTCGATATCATAGTAGGACTAAGTTAAGCTTAAAAGTAAAAAATGGCAGGAGATCCCAGACCTGGGTTATGCTGCTCTGCAAGTGTGTCCAGCTGCAGCTCTTGTTAGACTGGAGCTGCGGGTTGACTCACTTTGGAGCATCCGTGATGCTGAGCAAGTCGTGGATAGCACGTTTAGAGAATTGGTCACACCGCAGATTAGGATCACTGAGGGAGAAAGAGAATGGGTGACCAAAAGGCAGAGAAAAAGCAGGCAGGCAGTGCAGGTCTCCCTTGCCGTCATCTCTCTCCAAAACAGGTAAACTGCTTTGGATACTGTTGGGGGAGATGGCTCACCAGAAAAAGGCAGCAGTAGCCAGGTTCATGGCACCGTGGCTGGTTCTGCTGTAGAGAAGGGCAGGAAAAAAATAAGAGTAGAAGGGCTTTAGTCATAGGGGATTCAATTGAAAGGGGAGTAGATAGGCAGTTCTGCGGTTGAAAACGAGACTCCCGAATGATAAGTTGCCTTCCAGGTGCACGGTTCAGGGAGGTCTCAGATCGACTGCAGGACATTGAGGGGAGAGGGAGAAGAGCCAGCTGTGGTGGTGCATATAGGCACCAATAATATAGGTCGAAAATGGGATGAGGTCCTACCAGCGGAATTTACGGAGTTAGGAGCCAAGTTAAAAAGTAGGACCTGAGGTAGGATTCTCAGGATTGCTACCAGTGCCACGTGCTAGTCAGAGTAGAAATGAAAAAATAGGCAGGATAAATGAATGGCTTGAGAGATGGTGCAGGACGGAGAGGTTCAGATTTTTGGGACATGGGAACGGTTCTAGGGAAGGTGGGACTAATACAAATTGGACGGTCTATACCTGGGCAGAACCGGAACCAAAGTCCTAGGGGCTGCTTTTACCAACGCTGCTGGGGAGGGTTTAAACTAATGTGGCAGGGGGATGGGAACCAAATGAGGAGGTTAGTGGACAGTAAGGAGGTAGCAACTAAAGCCTGGAAGGAACTAGATAATGAAGTCAGTGTGACTAAGGGGAAGAGTAGGCAGAAAGCAGATGATGAACACAGAGGAACAGGTGGCGTGAGGCACATTTGTTTTCATGCGAGAAGTGTAGTAGGTATGGCAGATGAACTTAGGGCTTGGATTAGTACCTGGAAGTATGATGTTATTGCTATTACTGAGATTTGGTTGAGGGAAGGGCCAGATAGGCAACTAAATATCCCAGAATACAGATGTTTCAGGCAGGATAGAGAGGGAGATAAAAGGGGTGGAGGAGTTGAATTACTGGTCAAAGAGGATATCACAGCTATGCCGAAGGAGAGCACAATGGAGAACTCGAGCAATGAGGCAGTATGGGCAGAGCTCTGAAATAGGAAGGGTGCGGTGACAATGTTGGGGCTTGTACTACAGGCCTCAACAGCCAGTGCGAGATAGAGGCACACATGCGTACACAGATTATGGGAAGACGTAGGAGCAACAGTGTAGTGGAGTTGGGAGATTTTAATTTTCCCAACATTGACTGTGATTCATTTAGCATTAGGGGTTTAGATGGAGCAGAATTTGTAAGGAGCTTCCAGGAGGGTTTTCCGGAGCAGTATGTAAATAATCCAACTCAGAAAGGGGCCACACTGGACCTGGTGTTGGGGAATGAGCCCAACCAGGTGGAAGTTACAGTAGGGGATTACTTAGGGAATAGCGATCACAATTCCGTAAGATTTAGAACACTGATGGACAAAGATGAGAGTGGTCCTAAAGGAAGAGTGGTAAATTGGGGGAAGGCCAACGACAGCAAAATTCGGCAGGATCTGGGGAATGTGAATTGGGAGCAGCTGTTTGAGGGTAAATCCACATTTGGTATGTGGGAGGCTTTTAAGGAGAGGTTGATTAGCACGCAGAACAGACATGTCCCTGTGAAAATGAGGGATAGAAATGGCAAGATTAGGGAACCATGGATGGCAGGTGAAATCGTGAGACTAGCTAAGAGGGAAAAGGAAGCATACATAAGGTCTAGGCGACTGAAAACAGACAAAGCTTTGGAAGAATATCAGGAAAGTAGGGCCAATCAGAAATGAGGAATTAAGAGGGCTAAAACCAGTCATGAAGTATCTTTAGCAAACAGGGTTAAGGAAAATCCCAAAGCCTTTTATTCATACATAAGGAGCAAGAGGGTAACTAGAGAAAGGGTTGGCCCACTCAAGGACAAAGGAGGAAAGTTACACTAGGAGTCAGAGAAAATGAGTGAGATTCTTAATGAGTACTTTGTGTTGGTACTCACTGAGGAGAGGGACATGACAGATGTTGAGATTAGGGGTAGATGTTTAATTACTCTAGGTCAAGTCGGCATAAGGAGGAGGGAAGTGTTGGGCATTCTAAAAGGCATTAGGGTGGACAAGTCCCTAGGTCTGGATGAGATCTATCCCAGGTTACTGATGGGAGCAAGAGAGGAAATAAGCGTGGGTGAGGTCTCGGAGGACTGGAGAATTGCTAATGTTGTCCCCTTGTTTAAAAAGGGTAACAAGGATAATCCAGGTAATTATCGACTGGTGAGCCTGACGTCAGTGGTAGGGAAGCTGCTGGAGAAGATACTGAGGGATAGGATCTATTCCCATTTGGAAGAAAATGGGCTTATCAGTGATAGGCAACATGGTTTTGTGCAGGGAAGGCCATGTCTTACCAACTTAATAGAATTCTTTGAGGACGTGACAAAGTTGATTGATGAGGGAAAGGCTGTAGATGTCATATACATGGACTTCAGTAAGGCGTTTGATAAGGGTCGCCATGGCAGGCTGATGGTGAAAGTGAAGTTGCATGGGGTCCAGGGTGTACTAGCTAGATGGATAAAAAAAACTGGCTGGGCAACAGGAGACAGAGAGCAGTAGTGGAAGGGAGTTTCTCAAAATGGAGAACTGTGACCAATGGTGTTCAACAGGGATCCGTGTTGGGATCACGATTGTTTGTGATACACATAAATGATCTGGAGGAAGGTATAGGTGATCTGATTAGCAAATTCTAAGATGACACTAAGATTGTTGGAGTAGCAGACAGTGAAGGGGACTGTCGGAGATTACAGCAGAATATAGATAGATTGGAGAGTTGGGCGGAGAAATGGCAGATGGAGTTCAATCCGGGCAAATGCAAGGTGATGTATTTTGGAAAATCCAATTCAAGGGTGAACTATACGGTAAATAGAAAAGCCCTGGGGAAAATTGATGAACAGAGAGATCTGGGTGTTCAGGTCCATTGTTCCCTGATGGTGGCAACGCAGGTGGATAGAGTGGTCAAGAAGGCATATGGCATGCTTTCCTTCATTGGTTGGGGTATTGAGTACAAGAGTTGGCAGGTCATGTTGCAGTTGTATAGGACTTTGGTTCGGCCACATTTGGAGTACTGTGTACAGTTCTGGTCGCCACATTACCAAAAGGATGTGGATACTTTGGAGAGGGTGCAGAGGAGGTTCACCAGGATGTTGCCTGGTATGGAGGGTGCTAGCTATGAAGAGAGGTTGAGTAGATGAGCATTATTTACATTAGAAAGACAGAGATTGAGGGGGTACCTGATTGAGGTCTACAAAATCATGAGGGGTATAGACAGGGTGGATAGCAAGAAGCTTTTTCCCAGAGTGGGGGACTCAATTACTAGGGGTCATGAGTTCAAAGTGAGAGGAGGACAGTTTAAGGGAGATATAAGTGGAAAGTTCTTTACACAGAAGGTGATGGGTGACTGGAACGTGTCGCCAGCGGAGGTGGTAGAGGTGGGCACCATAGTGTCACTTAAGTTGTATCTAGACAGATACATGGATGGGCAGGGAGAAGAGGGATACAGATCCTTGGAAATAGGTGATAGGTTTAGGTAGAGGATCTGGATCGGCGCAGGCTTGGAGGGCTGAAGGGCCTGTTCCGGTGCTGTAATTCTCTTTGTTCTTTGTTCTTTGTTTCAATCATTTGGAAAGTTGGGTGGAGAAATAGCAGATGGAGCTTAATCTGGACAAGTGTGAGGTGATGCATTTTGGGAGATCAAATGCAACAGGAAAGCACACAATAAATGGCAGGACTCTTAGCATTGATATACAGAGGGACCTTGGGATGGCAGTCCATAGCTGCCTGAAAGGGCCAACACAAGTGGATAAGGTGCTAAAGAAGGTATATGGCATGCTTGTCTTCATTAGCCAAGGCACTGAGTATAAAAGTTGGCAGGTCATATTGCAGCTTTATAAGACTTCAGTTCGGACACATGCAGTGTATTGTGTGTCATTCTGGTCGCCACACTATATGAAGGATGTGGTAGGTTTGGAGAGGTCCAGAAGAGGTTTACCAGGATGTTGCCTGGATTGGAGTGTTTTAGCTATAAGGAGAGATTGGATACACTACAGCATCAGAGGCTGAGGAGTGACCTAATAGCAGTAAATGAAATTACAAGAGGTGTTGATAGGGAGGATAGTCGGAGCCTTTTTCCCAGGATGGAAATGTCAAATGCTGGGAGGCACAGGATCCCAACAGTGTGGAAGCAGGCCATTCAGCCTATCAAATCCACACCAGCCCTCTCAATAGCAACTCACCCAGACCCACCCCACTATTCTATCCCTGTATCCCTGCATTTCCCATGGCTGAAACACCTAGCCTGCACACCCCTGAACACTACGGGTAATTTAGCATGGCCAACCCACCCTAACCTGCACATCTTTGGACTGTGGGAGGAAGCCCACGCAGACACGGGGAGAATATGCAAACTCCACACATTTGTCCAGGGCTGGTATCAAACCAAGGTCCCTGGCACTGCCAGGCAGTCGTGCTCTCCACTGAGTCATTCCTTTAAGGTTTAAGGTGAGAAAGGAACCGTTTTAAAGAGATGTGCGAGGAAATTATTTTTACACATAGGGTGGTAGGTGCCTGGAATGCTCTGCTCAAGGAGGGGTACAAACAAATACAATAGTTACATTCAAATGGCATTGAGACAAATGCAAGTTTTTCCGTCGTCTTCGCCTCCACGCTCACTTCTCTAACCGGGAGTCTGACCCTCCCTCCACTGGCCCCTTCACCCTCTTCCAACACAAGTCCTCCTCCTGGACACCACCCCCAGGCCTCCTACCTTCCCTCGACCTCTTCATCTCCAACTGCCGTCGAGACATTAACCGCCTCAACCTCTCCACCCCTCTCACCCACTCCAACCTCTCCCCTACAGAACGGGCAGCCCTCCGCTCCCTCCGCTCCAACCCCAACCTCACCATCAAACCCGCAGACAAGGGTGGCGCAGTGGTAGTATGGCGCACTGACCTCTACATCGCCGAGGCCAGACACCAACTCTCCGACACCACCTCCTACCGCCCCCTCGATCATGACCCCACACCCAAGCACCAAACCATCATCTCCAACACCATTCACGACCTCATCACCTCAGGAGACCTCCCACTCACAGCCTCCAACCTCATTGTTCCCCAACCCCGCACGGCCCATTTCTATCTCCTTCCCAAAATCCACAAACCTGCCTGCCCTGGTCGACTCATTGTCTCAGCCTGTTCCTGCCCCACCGAACTCATCTCCACCTATCTGGAGATAATAAAACGTGAGGCTGGATGAACACAGCAGGCCAAGCAGCATCTCAGGAGCACAAAAGCTGACGTTTCGGGCCTAGACCCTTCATCAGAGAGGGGGATGGGGTGAGGGTTCTGGAATAAATAGGGAGAGGGGGGAGGCGGACCAAAGATGGAGAGAAAAGAAGATAGGTGGAGAGGAGAGTATAGGTGGGGAGGTAGGGAGGGGATAGGTCAGTCCAGGGAAAACGGGCAGGTCAAGGAGGTGGGATGAGGTTAGTAGGTAGATGGGGGTGCGGCTTGGGGTGGGAGGAAGGGATGGGTGAGAGGATGAACAGGTTAGGGAGGCAGAGACAGGTTGGACTGGTTTTGGGATGCAGTGGGTGGAGGGGAAGAGCTGGGCTGGTTGTGTGGTGCAGTGGGGGGAGGGGACGAACTGGGCTGGTTTAGGGATGTGGTGGGGGAAGGGGAGATTTTGAAACTGGTGAAGTCCACATTGATACCACTGGGCTGCAGGGTTCCCAGGCGGAATATGAGTTGCTGTTCCTGCAACCTTCGGGTGGCATCATTGTGGCAGTGCAGGAGGCCCATGATGGACATGTCATCTAGAGAATGGGAGGGGGAGTGGAAATGGTTTGCGACTGGGAGGTGCAGTTGTTTGTTGCGAACTGAGCGGAGATGTTCTGCAAAGCGGACTCCAAGCCTCCGCTTGGTTTCCCCAATGTAGAGGAAGCCACACCGGGTACAGTGGACGCAGTATACCACACTGGCAGATGGGCTAGGGTTCACCTATCTGGACTCCATTCTCTCCCCTTTGATCCAGGAACTCCCCACCTACGTCCGTGACATGATGGGCTGAAGGGCATGTTCCTATACTGTTCTTTGTTCTCATGTAGTACAGGCTCCTAAAGTAGACAGTTCAAAGAGATTCTTTGTAGGCTATAGGGACATGAATACAGTGACAAACACACATCCTGGATAACAAAGTGTGGAGCTGGATGAACACAGCAGGACAAGCAGCATCTCAGGAGCACAAAAGCTGCCGTTTCGGGCCTAGACCCTTCATCAGAAAAGGGGGATGGAGAGAGGGTTCTGAAATAAATAGGGAGAGAGGGAGAGGCGAACCGAAGATGGATAGAGGAGAAGATAGATGGAGAGGACAGTATAGGTGGGGAGGTAGGGAGGGGATAGGCCAGTCCACACTTTGTTATCTCGGATTCTCCAGCATCTGCAGTTCCCATCATCTCTGATCACATTCAAATCCTATTCACAGACAAGAAAGTTGCATTGAAAAGGTTAGTAGTCCGCTATTTTGTCTAAAATTGAAGTGTTAAAAAAAGAAAATTGGCAAGTCCCATTGGGAACAAGAGATAAGAAAATTTCAGTTTTTGTCTCACCCAGTGGATTTTCCCAATGCTGGGCTGCGCCATTTGGATTTGAGAATGTCCCGGCCACGTTGCAACAATTAATGAAAGGACAGAGAGCAAATGAAATGTCTAATTGTGTCATTTACTTGAATGACACTGTACCACACGGCAGAACACAGAACAGTTTGAAAATTACACAGTTACAGTCAGCTGCATTGCCGTTAAATCTAGCAAAAAGTGCATTTGCTAAAACAGAAGTGATGTGTTTGTGACATATTGTCAGCCAAAGACAAATGGTATCCAGAACAGCAAAAGGAAGGGCTTTGATTGGCTCCTTCACCCCTAAAACGAGACAAGATATAAAGATCAAAAACAAAGTTGCTGGAAAAGCTCAGCAGGTCTGGCAGCAACTGTGAAGGTGAAAACAGAGTTAATGTTTCGGGACTGGTGACCCTTCCTCAGAACCTGACCTCACCGACCCCAAAACGTTAACTCTGTTTTCTCCTTCACAGATGCTGCCAGACCTGCTGAGCTTTACCAGCAACTTTGTTTTTGTTCCTGATTTACAGTATCTGCAGTTCTTTTGGTTTTTATCCAGATATAAAGATGTTATTTCGTCAAAAGTTTCTACATAATTTCAGTGCAATAGCTGTCCCTGGCCAGTGTCTCTGTGGATTCAACTCTCTGGTCAGTGTCACTCTGGGGACTCACTCTGACCTTTGGTCAGGGTCACTCTCAGGACTCACTCTGACCTCTGGTCAGTCATGACTGGGTGTAGGGAATGAGCCTACTCTCTGTGTTAGATCTGATTTAAATGGTCTACAAGTTGGAGTAACCTAGAGGGAAAGTGAAATCTGAGGTTGGGGGACCTTGAGAGTTATGGGGAAAATTGAGGCAGATCGCAAATGCTTCTCTTGAATCTGCTGATGGAAAATGTTTTTATGAGCCTCTCAAAACAGATCCTCGGAACCACAACTACAATGTTCTTCAGCAAGCTCTCACATTCCTTTGCTGCAGCATGTTTTGGAATGTTGGATCAACTGTAAGGATGTGGGAAGGTGTCTGCTCCAAGCACATAACGCCCCACAGGGAGAGATCCCAGTCAGAACAGAGTCATTTATTTTACAGTCTCAACTGAGTGCTGGCTTCCTCAAGCCTGAGCAGAAGTGTGAGGCTGCTGCCATGCTGTGGGTGATTGGGGTACTGCAGCTCAGTTATAAAACTGCCCGCAGAGCCCTGTTCTTTTTAATTATTAATACACACGATGTGAGCATCACTTGCCGAACCAGCACTTCTTACCCAACCCTAACTACCCACAGGAGAGTTGAGAGTTGACCACATCGCAGTGGGTCTTTAGTCACGTGGAGGTCAGACCAGGTAAGGATGGCAGTTTCTTTCCATAAACGATAGTAGACATTTTCTGTGTTATAGAGATCTACAGCACAGGAAAGGCCCTTCAGCCCATCAGTCTGTACCAGACAAAAATAACTAACTTACTACTCTAATCCCATTTCCCAGCACTTGGCCCAAAGTTTTATATGCCTTGGCACTACAAGTGTGCATCTAAAAGTATGTTCAATATTCTGAAGGTTCCTGCCTCTCCCAGCCTTACAGGCAGATTCCACCCCAATCCAAATCTCCACACAAGGGGAAAAGCTCCTTATAGTCTCCCCTGTCTATGACTGTCATAATTATTCCAACAACACTGCAACAATAAATAGAGGGGGAGCAGTCACAGATTGTGGTCCACTGACAGCAGTAACAAGAGCCCTGTGCTCCTGCAGTCAAGACTTTTGGGAACTAGAATGTAAATTAGAAAGCGGGAGCTCAGAGGTAGTTACCTCAGGGTTACTCTCAGTGATGCGTGTCAGAGAAATCGGGAATAGAAGAATAAATTAGGTGAACATGTGATTGGAGAAATGGTGTAGAACCGAGACATTCAGATTGTTGAGCCACTGGAACTGATTCTGGAACAGGAGGGATCTGCAGAAGCTGGGCAAGATCATGTGGGATCTTAGATATCACGGTGTGGAACTGGAGGAGCACAGCAGGCCAGGCAACATCAGGGCAAGGGTCCTGACCTGAAAGGTCAGCTTTCCTGTTTCCCTGGTGCTGCCTGGCCTGCTGTGCTCCTCCAGTTCCATACAGTGTTATCTCTGATTCCAGCATTGGCAGGTCTTACTATCTCCAAGGATCTTAGATACTCTAACTTAATTTCCTTAACCAAAACTTTTGTGCCTTTGTTCCTAAGATGGCAGTGGAGAATGGCTACTCGGTAAACTTTTCACTGTACTCCTATATCTGTGTACTTCAATAACAATAAAACCTGACTTTAATTGTAAATACTTCAATTAAGTCACTCATCATCCTCCTTAATGTCAATGGAAACAAGCCCAATCTTTATAAAGCAACCCGGTCATTTCATGTAACAATCTCATAAACGTCCTCTGAACCATATCCAACATATCCTTCTTTAAACTGGGAGACTGAAACTATCCAGAGTATTCTTGTTTCACTAGTACCCAATAATACTGAGGCATAACAGCTTCACCTTTGGGACAGGGAATAAAATGCTAGCCAGCTGGCAATGTTCACATCACCTGAGCAATTAAACAAAACTTATAAAGCAAAAAAAACTATGAATGCTGGAAATCTGAAACAAAGACAGAATGTAGAAACCCGACAGGTCTAGCAGCATCTGTGGAGTAGGAAACAGCTAACATTTTGAGTTGAGGGAGGTTTTGTCAGAACAATCCGACTGTTTCTCCAGCACCTGTTGTTTTTGTCGTCCTCACTTTAATGTTCGCTTCCTTTTGTAGTGTCACCCTCCCTATGTCCTGCAGCTACATTATGACCTTGTATCACTGATGAACCAGAACATCTCACATGTCCCTCTGCACTTTAGAATCCTGCAGTTGTTCTGTATAGATACAGGGAGAAGAGTCTCCAAGCTGCAGCAAGGACATGGGCTGAATCTGGTAGCTTTTGTTTGGCTAAATCTGAGTTGTGTGGAGTTTTATGGAAGCTGTGAGGTCTGGCTGGTTGTCTCACCGTAACTCACTGTGATGCATTGCATTCATTACCATGGCCTGGAGGGTACGTCTCACTTCCTGCCTTCACCAACTCCCCAACACAGTGCTGTTCTCTGACCAGCTTGCTATTCACTGAAATATCCTTCCAAAGGCTGGCATTCCTGGCACCTGTATTAGGGTTAGGGTTGGGGTTAGGGTTAAGGGTTAGGGTTAAGGGTTAGGGTCAGAGGTAGTTTCTTTACTCAGAGAGTAGTAAGGGCATGGGATGCCCTGCCTGCAACGGTGGTAGACTCGCCAAGTTTAAGGGCATTTAAATGGCCATTGGATAAACACACGGATGATAATGGAATGGTGTAGGTGAGATGGGCTTCAGATTGGTTTCACAGGTTGGCACAACTTCGAGGGCTGAAGGCTGTAATGTTCTATATTATATGTTCTAACAAATTCTCCCCCATCCAAGCCCCTGTCAGTGGGGGACTCTCAGTCAATATAGGGGAAGTTAAAATCACCCACAAAAACAGTTTTCCATAAGCCGTCCACACCTCTGTCCTCTGTCACCTTCTGGCTGTTAGGTGGTCTGTAGTACAATCCCATGAAAGTGATTGCATCCGTCGTACTCCTGAGCTTTACCCACGTGGCCTGGCTAGATGAACCCTTCAAGGTGTCCTCTCTCAGCATAGCTGTGACATTTTCCCCTACCTCCTTTACATCCCTGTGTAGCTCAGCTGAAACATTTGTAACCTGGAATGTTAAGCTGCCAGTCTTGTCCGCACGTCAACACAACCTTTGTAATAGCCACATCATAGTCATCTGTATTAAGGAGCCTGTCGGGAAGCCGGTGAGTCGGAGATTTTAAATCTTTAAAGAGTTATAGATGGGGAAGGGCAATTATAATGCGATCAGGCAAGACTTAGGAGGCATAGAATTGGGTAGCAAAATGCAGGGGATGGGAAATCGAAATGTGAGCTGGTTTAATGAACAGATATTGCGTGTCCTTGATAGGTATGTCCTTGTCAGGCCAGTTGGAAGTGATAAGGTAAGGGAACCGTGGTTTACTAAAGAAATTGTATCTCTTGTTAAGCGGAAGAGGGAGGCTTATGTGACGATGAGACCAGATGGTTCAGATGAGGCGATGGAGCGTTACAGATTAGCTAGGCAGGATTTAAAGAGAGAGTTAAGAAGAGCAAGGAGGGGACATGAGTAGACATTAGCAGGTAGAATAACGGAGAATCCTAAAGCTTTCTATAGGTATGTGAGAGAATAAGAGGATGACTAGGGTAGGAGTAGGACCAGTCAAAGACAGAAGTGGGAAGTTGTGTGTGGACCCTGTGGAGATTGGAGAGGTGCGAAATTATTCTTTCTCATCTGTTTTCACTGAGGAACAGGAGAATATTGCAGAGGAGATGAGTGAGTTATGGGCTACTAGAATTGAAAGGATTAAGGTTAGTAAGCAGGAGGTGCTATCAATTCTAGAAGGTGTGAAGGTAGATAAATCTCCTGGACTGGATGGGATTTTTCCGAGGATTCTCTGGGAAGCTAGGGAAGAGGTGGCGGAGCCTTAGGCTTTGATCTTTGAGTCCTCATTGTCTACAGGTTTAGTACCAGAGGACTGGAGGATTGCAAATGTTGTGCCCTTGTTCAAGAAGGGCAGTAGAGATGACCCAGGTAATTGTAGACCAGTGAGCCTTACGTCTGTTGTAGGAAAAGTTTTGGAAAGGATTATAAGAGATAGGATTTATAGTCATCTAGCAAGCAACAATGTGATTGGAGATAGTCAACATGGATACATCAAGGGCAGGCCATGTCTCACAAACTTCATTGAGTTTTTTGAGAAGGTGACCAAGCATGTGAATGAGGGAAGGGCAATTGACGTGGTGTACATGGACTTCAGTAAAGTCTTTGATAAGGTTCCACATGGTAGGCTATTGGAGAAAATACAGAGGCATGGGATTGAGGGAGATTTAGCAGTTTGGATTAGAAACTAGCTTTCTGTGAGAAGGCAATGAGTGGTGGTTGATGGAAAATATTCAGCCAGGAGTCAGGTCACTAGTGGTGTGCCTCAAGGATCTGTTTTGGGATCACTGATGTTTGTCATTTTTATAAATGACTTGGACACAGGCTTAAGTGGATGGGTTAGTAAGTTTGCAGGTGACACTAAAGTCAGTGGAGTGGTGGACAGTGTGGAAGAGTGTTGCAGGTTGCAGGGAAACTTGGATAAACTGCAGAATTGGGCTGAAAGGTGGCAAATGGAGTTCAATACGGATAAATGTGAGGTGATTCACTTCGAGAAGAATAATAGGAAGGCAGAATACCGGGTCAATGGAAAGATTCTTGGTAGTATAGATGTACAGAGGGATCTTGGTGTCCATGTACATAGATCCCTGAAAGTTGCCACCCAGGTTGATAGTGCTGTTAAGAAGGCTTACTGTGTGTTAGGTTTTATTGGTAGAGAGATTGAGTTCCAGAGCCGTGATGTCATGCTGCAACTGTACAAAACACTAGTGCGGCCTCACTTGGAATATTGCGTACAGTTCTGGTCGCCCCATTACAGGAAGGATGTGGAAGCATTGGAAAAGATGCAGAGGAGATTCACCAAGATGTTGCCTGGCCTGGAGCGCAGGCCCCATGAAGAAAGGCTGAGGGACTTGGGTCTGTTCTCATTGGAGAGAAGGAGGCTAAGAGGGGATTCAATAGAGACATACAACATGATCAGAGGATGAGATAGGGTGGACAGTGAGAGTCTTTTTCCGTGAATGATGACTTCAGCTTGTCCAAGGGGGCATAGCTACACATTGAGGGGTGATAGATTTAAGTCAGATGTCAGAGGCAGGTTCTTTACTCAGATAGTGATAAGGGCGTGGAACGCCCTGCCTGCCAATGTAGTTAACTCAGCCACATTAGGGGCATTTAAACAGTCCTTGGATAAGCATATGGATGATGATGGGATAGTGTAGGGGGAGGGGCTCAGATTAGTTCACAGGTCGGCGCAACATCGAGGGCCGAAGGGCCTGTTCTGTGCTGTATTGTTCTATGTCCTATGTTCTAACCCAAACTATGAGATCATCTGCCTCAACTGTTGTACACCTCGCACTAAAACAAGTACACCTCAGGCTGCCAGTCACACCATATGCAATCATTTCTCCCTGTCTGTTCTTCCTCTGATCGTTCCTGGCCTTTGTCTCAGACTCCTCCTCGGTCATTCCACATGCTCACCTCCTGCTCCCCATTCTGTCACACTAGTTTAAATCCTCCTGGCTGGCACTAGCAAACATCCCTGCCAGGATATTGGTGCGCCTCCAGTTGTAGGGACAGCCCATCCTTCTTGTACAGATCCCACCTGCCCCAGAGACATCCCCATGATCCATATACCTGAAGCCCTGACCCCTACCCCAGCTCTTTAGCCATATATTTAACTGTGCTATCTTCCTTTTCCTCGACTCACTGGTATATGGCACAGGAAGTTAATCCTGAGGTTAGGGGTCCTGCTTTTCAACTTCCTAAGTGACTGCTGCAGGGGTTCGGGGCAGTCGATAGTTTTCTGCCTGTGTCAGGTACAGGCAGAATCAGAGGGTAACTAGGGACGGGCAATAAAATTCCGGCCAGCCAGTGATATCCACATCCCATGAGTGAATAAAAAAAATGGAATTTTTTTTGGCCAGTCTAAGACAGCCAAGCTGTTTGAGGTTGGTTGGTTGAATAAACATGAAGTTAATCTGAATATCTGAGTGCAGTAGACAAGGCAGATGAGCTTAGGGCTTGGATGGGTACCTGAAGGTATGATGTTATTGCTATTACTGAGGCTTGGTTGAGGGAAGGGCATGATTGGCAACTAATTGTCCCGGATATCAATGCTTCAGGCGGGATAGAAAGGGAGGTAAAAGGGGTGGAGGAGTTGCAATACTGGTCAAAGACGATATCACAGCCGTACTGAAGGAGGACCCCATGGAGGACTCAAGCAGTGAGGCAATATGGGTAGAACTCAGAAATAGGAAGGATGCAGTAACAATGTTGGGGCTGTACTACAGGCCTCCAAACAGCGAGCGTGAGATAGTGGTACAAATATGTAAACAGGTAAAGGAAAGGTGCAGGAGAAACAGGGTGGTGGTGATGGGAGATTTTAATTTTCCCAACATTGACTGGGATTCACTCAGTGTTAGGGGTCAAGGTGGAGCAGAATTTGTAAGGTGTGTCCAGGAGGGTTTTCTAGAGCAGTATGTATGTAGCCCAACTCGGGAAGGGGCCATACTGGACCTGGTGTTGGGGAATGAACCCGGCCAGGTGGTTGATATTACAGTAGGGGACTACTTTGGAAATAGCGACCACAATTCTGTACGTTTTACAATACTCATGGACAAGGATGGGAGTGGTCCTAAATGAAGAGTACTAAACTGGGGGAAGGCCGACTATACCAAGATTCGGCAGGATCTGAGGAATGTAGATTGGGAGAAACTGTTTGAAGGTAAATCCACATTTGGTGTGTGGGAGGCTTTTAAGGAGAGGTTGATTAACGCACAGGAGAGACATATTCCTGTGAAAATGAGGAATAGAAATGGCAAGATTAAGGAACCATGGATGACAGGTGAAATTGTGAGACTAGCCAAGAGAAAAAAGGAAGCATACATGAGGTCTAGGCGACTGAAGACAGACGAAGCTTTGCAAGAATATCGGGAATGTAGAGCGAATCTGAAAAAAGGGATTAAGAGGGTTAAGAGAGGACATGAGATATTGCTGGCAAGCATGGTTAAGGAAAATCCCAAAGCCTTTTATTCATATATAAAGAGCAAAAGGGTAACTAGAGAAAGGATTGGCCCACTTAAGGACAAAGAAGGAAAGTTATGCACTGAGTCAGAGAAAATGGGTGACATTCTTAACGAGTACTTTGCATCAGTATTCACCAAGGAGAGGGACATGACAGATGTTGAGGTTAGGGATAGATGTTTGCTTACTCTAGGTCAAGTAGACATAAGGAAGGAGGAAATGTTAGGTATCCTAAAAGACATTAAGGTGGACAAGTCCCCAGGTCCGGATGGGATCTATCCCAGATAACTGAGGGAAGCGAGAGAGGAAATAGCCGGGGCCCTAACAGATATCTTTGCAGCATCCTTAAACTTGGGTGAGGTCCCGGAGGACTGGAGACTTGCTAATGTTGTCCCCTTGTTTAAGAAGGGCAGCAAGGATAATCCAGGTAAATATCGACCAGTGAGCCTGACGTCAGTGGTGGGGAAGCTACTGGAGAAGATGCTGAGGGATAGGATCTATTCCCATTTGGAAGAAAATCGGCTTATCAGTGATAGGCAACATGGTTTTGTACAGGGAAGTTCATGTCTTACCAACTCAATAGAATTCTTTGAGGACGTGACAAAGTTGATTGATGAGGGAAAGGCTGTAGATGTCATATACACGGACTTCAGTAAGGCGTTTGAAAAGGTTCCCCATGGCAGGCTGATGGAGAAAGTGAAGTCACATGGGGTCCAGGGTGTGCTAGCTAGATGGATAAAAAACTGGCTGGGCAACAGGAGACAGAGGGTAGTAATAGAAGGGAATTTCTCAAATTGGAGACCTGTGACCAGTGGTGTTCCACAGGGATCTGTGCGGGGACCACTGTTGTTTGTGATATATGTAAATGATTTGGAAGAAGGTGTAGGTGGTCTGATCAGCAAGTTTGCTGATGACACTAAGATTGGTGGAGGATCTGATAGTGAAGGGGACTGTCAGAGATTACAGCAGAATATAGATAGACTGGAGAGTTGGGCAGATAAATGGCAGATGGAGTTCAATCTGGGCAAATGCGAGGTGATGCATTTTGGATGATTCAATTCAAGGGAGAACTATATAGTAAATGGAAAAGTCCTAGGGAAAATTGATGTACAGAGAGATCTGGGTGTTCAGGTCCATTGTTCCCTGAAGGTGGCAACGCAGGTCAATAGGGTGGTCAAGAAGGCATCCGGCATGCTTTCATTCATTGGGCGGGGTATTGAGTACAAGAGTTGGCAGGTCATGTTGCAGTTGTATAAGACTTTGGTTCGGCCACATTTGGAGTACTGTGTACAGTTCTGGTCGCCACATTACCAAAAGGATGTGGATGCTTTGGAGAGGGTGGAGAGGAGGGTCACCAGGATGTTGCCTGGTATGGAGGGTGCTAGCTATGAAGAGAGGTTGTGTAGATTAGGATTATTTTCATTAGAAAGACAGAGATTGAGGGGGACCTGACTGAGGTCTACAAAATCATGAGGGGTATAGACAAGGTGGATAGCAAGAAGCTTTTTCCCCCCCAGAGTGGGGGGCTCAATTACTAGGGGTCATTAGTTCAAAGTGAGAGGAGGAAAGTTTAATGGAGATATGTGTGGAAAGTTCTTTACACAGAGGGTGGTGGGTGCCTGGAACGCGTTGCCAGCGGAGGTGGTAGACGCAGACACGTTAGCGTCT
This sequence comes from Stegostoma tigrinum, assembly GCF_030684315.1. NCBI lineage: Eukaryota > Metazoa > Chordata > Chondrichthyes > Orectolobiformes > Stegostomatidae > Stegostoma > Stegostoma tigrinum. Next base: position 114,148,403 of record NC_081359.1, on the reverse strand, counting down.
TTTATGATATATTTGGACAGGTACATGGATGGGCAGAGAGCAAATGGACACAGACCCTGAGAAAATAGATGACAGGTTAGACAGAGGATCTTGATCGGCGCAGGCTTGGAGGGCCGAAGGGCCTGTTCCTGTGCTGTAGGTTGCTTTGTTTCTGTGTTTCTTTGCTCCCACAGTTTGTGTGAGGTGACGAGCTGCAGCAATTGGTTGTGTCAGCAGGACAATCACTGTTCCTATCATGCGGTGAGAGTCTTTAGTTCCCACCCACAGGTTTTGCAGTAAGCCTATCCGAGGACGGTCTAGTTGAGTATCGAAAGGACCTGAAGGAAGGTTGTGGGATGGGGAGTGTTGAGCAGAGGGAGGCAGGGTGTAGGGATTAGGGGGCTGCTATCTGGCACTTGATCACAGTGACCGGACCAGTGTTGAGTTTCAAGCTTTCAGAGCTATTGAGATCACACTATATTGAGATTGTGATTGGACATTGGTTGGCCGTTAGTTGAACTGACCTGCTATTGGTGGATCTTCATGTTGGTTTTGGCCAAACACAAATTCAGGGAAAAGCCAGCCTAGAGCTGTGACCAGCCTTGCCCCAGGCCAGTGAGTTCTGGAATACAGTCAGGGTGATTGTGAAAAAAGTGGAGGAAGGATCGCCGATCAACTGGACCTTCTCTGTGAAGAGAGTCCTCTTGGACTGTTGTGGGTTCCAAGCAGCAGAAGTGTTCTGCCTGCAGGATTTTCTCACTGGGGGCTACTTCGATGCGACCTTCAATGAACTCCTGAAGTTCATTCTCCACTTCAGGAATGTGAGCAATGTCAGCATCTCCTGAAGGTATTCAAGGAAAAAGGAGGTGCGAGTCTCTTCTCCATCCTGTCTGTGGCACCATTGTTCATTCTCCCTGCACAGCGGGGGGTCGGGTTGTAACTATCTGTTTGTATAAGCCCCATGCCCCAGCAGCACAAGTCCTGACCATCCTGGGAGGGGACAGACAGTTTGATGGAGGCAGCGCTAATGCCATGGACCCTTTCGGAATGGGGACCAGCAAGCGGCAGGTGAAGGTGACCCTGAGGTTGGATTCCAGCAGGAACATCCTCCAGCCACCCTCGGGATTTGCGAACGGAGGGATCCGAGGCTTCCTGACGTACACGGAGCAGCCTGGAGTGTGCCAAACCTGCAGGAGGACAGAGCACAAAGCAGTAGGCTGCAAAGTAACCCTCTGCAGGAACTGCGAATATCAGAGCCACCTGACTAAGGACTGCGAGGAGTCCAACAGCTGCAGCCTGTGTGGGGAAGCAGCCACCCATACAAAGCCTGTCCAAGGCAGTGAGGGTGGGGGGGTGGGGCACATACGGACAGAAAGCTGCAAGTGGCAATGTGAGCCATCAACCCCCAAAGGGCAGTAAGGTGCCACCTCACAGGAAGAAAACTGACTTAAGAGTCACCCAGAAGGAAGGACAGGCCGGAGAGGAGGGAAAGGCACAGGAACGAGGACCCAACCTCCACCTGGACAGACACAGATGATGGAGGAGGAGGAGGAGGAAACAAAAGAGCTGGGGAAGTGGATACCAGAGAGAAACAACCGGAAAAGGAAAACACATGGCGAAACGGAAACAGGCAGCTGGGTGGTGGCTATACCAACAGCTCCTCTGATAATGAAGATATGCAGAGGGATAGCCATCACAAAAATGGGGCAGAGCACCACGAAGGAGAGGAGTGGCCCCACAACCTGGAAACTCCAGATTCCCCGAGGGGCCCAACATCCAGCTGGTGACAGCCAGGGGGTACCCACCAGACCATAGCGCCAGGTCAGTGGGAGCAGGGATGCCCTGGCAGACCCTCAGTCAGGCTCAGAACCAGACCCTGCTGGCTTCATTCTCACCCCAACCACACCATGGCAGGGCAATCCCTCCAGGGAGAAACAGTTCACCCAAATCACGGGGGAGTGCATGGAGACCCCCAGTGACAAGACCAGGGTGAACGGACGCTGGGTAATGCTATAAACTTTTAAAATGGGTGCTAAAATTTCCAGCACTAACGTGCTCAGTGTTAAATCTAATATGTGATGTGGTTCCATGTTGGTGTGCCTGGTTGATGTTAAAGCAGATCTCCTGCTTCTGCAGGTGTGTGGGATACCACATCTTAACAGCTACAAGAGATAGTTGAGCTTATGGGCCCATGGCCCTTCAGGGAAATGATATTTATTCCTCACGGGTGCCTCCTCGCAGCAGACATTACTTACAGGAATCTTCCCCCGAGCCTAATTAATGTGTATGCCCCAGTGAGAGTCTGGCTGGATGTCCAGGCCAGCCATTCTGGAAGGAGACTTCAACAGCATCATTGACACAGATGGATGATCTGGAGGGCTGACAGTGAGCTGGGCTCCACGTCCAGATTCCTGAGGGAATCGGTTAAACTTGCCAAGCTGCACAACATCTTCAGCACCCCTACAGATGGAGTGCAGTGTCGATACACCTGGCCACAGCTAAAGGGTCTATCTGCTCAAGCATAGACTTCCTGCTTGCACATCACACATTCTCGGTCAGATCCCCTGATGTCAGGTCAGTGTTCTTCTCTGGCCAATTGTCACCTACAGAATCCCAGCGGGCTGGCAAGGTAATGTGGAAGCTAAACTGCTGACCCCAGAGAACATTGAGGAGCTCAAAAGGGATTACACTGGTTGGACAACTGTGAAACCCTACATTGAGTCTCCGGGTGGCTGTTGTAGAACATTCAGAAGGAACATCAAGAGGTTCTTCATCTTCAAAGGTGTTCGGAAGGTGAGAGAGAGGTGAGGAAAGCTGTCATGGCTCCAGAAAAGGACACAGAACCTGCTCCTTCTGCAGTCGATGGAGGTTGATGTCATGGAGGATCTCCGCGAGGTGAGGGGCCAGCAAGCCTTGCTCTTTGCCATGGAGGCCTCCAGGATAATCTTCTGGTCCAGGGTCCGCTCTGTGGAGCAGGACGAGACGTGCTCGCGTTTCTTCTTCCAGAAGGTGCTCAAGGAGAGCTCTGTGCTCAGCAGGTTGAAGGAAGAAGATGGCTCAGTAACGTCATCTCAGCCTGACATCCTGAGGATCAGCAAATCCTTTTATGCCAGACTGTACAATACGAAGCCCACAGACAGCACGGCCTCCCTGTCGTTCCTGTCCTTGATCACAGAGGTATTGGAGAACAGTGTGCGGGAGAGGCTGGACCAGCCAATATCTCTGGATGATCTGATCAAGGCTCTCGAGTCCTTTGCAAAGAGTAAAACTCCCAGAAGTGATGGCTTACCATCTGAGCTGTATCCGCTCTGTGGGACTTGATTGGCCAGGACCTGCTGGGCATGTACAGCAGTAATGTTTCTGGCAGGTACCATGTGCAAATCCATGATGAATCATCACCCTCATCTACAAAGGGTGCATGGCCTCTCTTGCCTCGGCTCACAAGGCCAGTCCAAACTGGTTGCAGGTGCTTGTGAGTCTCCACCCCGACAGCTGATCCAAGCAGAAAATGGTGGGGTCATCCATGTATGGGGAGGCTTTGACCTGCAGGCCTCCTCTGCATGGGATAGTCACCCGCACCCCCATGACTATGGCGGGTGGGTGCTCGTAGAGACTGTCACACATCTCCTTCTGAAATGTGCCTTTGCAAAGGAAATCAGAAGAAAATGCAGTGGTTTATGCCCAGTTTCATCCCGAGCAGCTCAGTGATGCAGGACTCTGTGCTCTATGGTCTGTTCCCTGGCACACACACCAAGACAAATATCACCTGTGCCTGGGGGACCTTCAACTCAGTGAAAGACTCTCTATGATCAGCCCAAAACTTGTCGGTCTTCCAGAGCAAGGAGTTGACCCCAACTGAGTGTTGCAGCCTGGCACATTCCAAACTCCAGGGCTACCTGCTGAGGGATGCCCTAAAGCTTGGGGCAGCTGCTGCCAAAGTGCAGTGAGGAAAGACCATTGTCTGAGGTTTTTTTTGCCGAAGACAGATGGGGGTCTGTTGAGTTATCGGATCCTCCCAGTGTGTCAAATATATGTAAATATTAGTCTAGGAGAGGTCATTGATTTTGTAGATATTCAAATGCCAACATTTTGTATATTTACTTGAAATGCTATGCAGAACTGAACTGCTTCTGTGTCAATGTGTATATAAAGATATTTTTATGAAAAGTACATTTTTGAAATTTAAAAAAAAGCAAGGAAGCTGCAATTTGTGAGCAGCCTGTCACTGGTGCAGTGCAGAACTGGCCAGAGCACCAAACCATCAACTCCCAGATCATCGACAACCTCATCACCTCAGGTGACCTCCCATCCACAACCCACAACCTCATTGTTCCCCAACCCCGCTCTTCCCGCTTCTATCTCCTTCCCAAAATCCACAAACCCACCTGCCCTGGCCGACCTATTGTCTCCGCCTGCTCCTGCTCCATCAAACTTATCTCCACCTATCTCGACTCCATTTTCTACCCCCTGGTCCAGGAACTCCCTACCTACATCTCTGACACCACCCACACCGTCCACCTCCTCCAAAACGTCCGATTCCCTGGTCCCCAACACCTCGGCTTCACCATGGACGTACAATTCCCGCACACTTGCATCCCCATGCAGATGGCCTAAAAGCTCTCTGCTTCTTCCTCTCCCGCAGGCCTGACTAATCCCCCTCCACCGTCACCCTCATCTGCCTAACTGAACTCCTCCTCATTCTAAACAACTTCTCTTTCAATTCCTCCCACTTCCTACAAAGGGGGTGGCCACGGGTACCCGCATGGGCCCAAGCTATGCCTGACTCTTTGTAGGTTACGTGGAACTGTCCCTCTTCCACACCTACACTGGCCCCAAACCCCACCTCTTACTCCGTTACATCAATAACTGTATCGGCGCCGCCTCGTGATCCCAAGAGGTTCATCCACTTCACCAACACCTTCCACCCCACCCTCTAGTTCACCTGGACCATCTCTGATACCTCTCTCTCCTTCCTGGACCTCTCTATTTCCATCTCTGGCAACCACCTGGAAAACGATGTCCATTTCAAGCCCACTGACTCCCACAGTTACCTAGAATACACCTCCTCCCACCCACCTTCCTGCAATAATGCCATCCCCTATTCCCAATTCCTTCATCTCTGCCACATCTGCTCCCGAGATGAGGCATTCCACTCCCAGACTTCCCAAATGTCCTCGTTTTTCAAGGACTGCACTTACCCCTCCTCAGTGGTTGAAAACACCTTCAACCTGTAACTCTTGCATTTCCCGCACCTCAGACCTCACACCCCTTCCCCGCAATAACAACCAGAAAAGAATCCCCCTCATCCTCACATACCACCCCACCAACCTCTGGATCCAACGCATCATCCTCCGACACTTCCGCCATCTGCAATCCGACCCCACCACCAAAGACATTCTTCCCTCCCCACCATTATCTGCTTTCCGGAGAGACCACTCTCTCTGGGACTCCCTTGTCCGCTCTGCACTCCCCACTAGCCCTAACACACTCGGCACTTTTCCCTGTAACTGCAGGAAGTGCTACACCTGCCCCTACACCTCACCCCGATCCCAGGCTTCAAGAAAACCTTCCACATTAAACAGATGTTCACTTGCACATCTGTCAATGTGGTATACTGTATCCATTGTACCCGGTGTGGCCTCCTCTACGTCAGGGAAACCAAGCGGAGGCTTGAGGACCACTTTGCAGAACACCTCCGCTCGGTTCGCACTAAACAACTGCACCTCCCAGTCACGAACCATTTCAACTCCCCCTCCCATTCTTTAGATGACATGTCCATCCTGGACCTCCTGCAGTACCACAATGATGCCACCCATAGGGACAGCAACTCATATTCCGCTTGGGAACCCTGCAGCCCAATGGTATCAATGTGGACTTCACAAGCTTCAAAATCTCCCCTTCCCCCACCGCATCCCAAAACCAGCCCAGTTCGTCCCCGCCTCCCTAACCTGTCCATCTTTTCTCCCACCTATCTGCTCCTCCCTCCTCACTATCCAACCCCCACCCCCAACTCCCTACCTACACTCACCTTTACTGGCTCCATCCCTGCCTCCTCAGCCTGTCCATCTTCTCTCCACCTATCTGCTCCTCTATCCACATTCTATCATCACCTCCCGCTCTTTCTGTTTATTTCAGAGCCCCCCTTCCCCGTTTCCGAAGATGGGTCCAGACCCGAAACGCCAGCTTTCCTGCTCCTGAGATGCTGTTTGGCCTGCTGTGTTCATCCAGCTTCACACCTTGTTATCTCAGATTCTCCAGCATCTGCAGCTCCTACCAACTCCTAGTAAAATGTGAGATGTGTTGCTGGGGGTGTCTGATCCAGTGGTTGAGCACTGGGAATATCTCATGGGAATTGAGATTGAATTGATTTGGAATTTAGACTTTGGTTGAAGTTCCTGGCCGCTGAGGTATTTTACACTGTGAGAAGTTAGGATCACAAGTTAGGCTGTAGGAGCTGCACTGAAAGCTGTAGAATTGTGTGATGGTGATTACGGATACGCTCTTGGTAGACTTTTGAAAGAGATTCTGAAAGGAACAACCAAGTTTGAAAGAGTTTGGAATAATCGCGGTAACTGTGCCATCTCTGTGCTTACAACTGGACAAGGACAATAAAAGCTGCAGGAAGCAATGATGGCCAGCAGGAGGGGCAATGTCTCACACACACACACACACACACACCAATGTGGAACACAAGGAGAAGGCCAACATTGCAACTCGAGTAACCAGATTCTGATTTACAGATGGATCATGAATAATTCTTCTCTTTGATTTAGCTCAAACGAAAAATGTCAGGAAAAAAACAGCAGCTGTGACCACACACTCTCTCTCTCTCTCTCTCTCATCATTTAGAGCACGTTTCCCACTCTCCAATATAGTAAGTTGGAACTGGTGTGCAATGTCCTCTTAGACAGAGCCGGGACACAGGCTGATTTGATGGATGTAGGTCTGTCCAGCACAGTTATAGCAAGTTCATGACCCAGAATACGATGCTAAATGAAGACAGTGAGGGCCCTCAGTGAAAACTGGATTGTTCTCACAGGAAAGGTAACAAAATGTGAGGCTGGATGAACACAACAGGCCAAGTGGCATCTCAGGAGCACAAAAGCTGACGTTTCAGGCCTAGACCCTTCATCAGAGAGGGGGATGGGGGGAGGGAACTGGAATAAATAGGGAGAGAGGGGGAGGCGGACCGAAGATGGACAGAGGAGCAGATAGGTGGAGAGGAGATAGACAAGTTAAAGAGGCGGGGATGGAACCTGTAGAGGTGAGTCTAGGTGGGGAGGGAGGGAGGGAATAGGTCAGTCCGGGGAGGACGGGCAGGTCAAGGGAGCAGAATCAGGTTAGTCGGTAGGGAATGGAGGTGCGGCTTGAGATGGGAGGAGGGGATGGGTGAGAGGAAGAACAGGTTAGGGAGGCAGGGACACGCTGGGCTGGTTTTGGGATGCAGTGGGGGAAGGGGAGATTTTGAAGCTGGTGAAGTCCACATTGATACCATTGGGCTGCAGGGTTCCCAAGCGGAATATGACTTGCTGTTCCTGCAATCTTCGGGTGGCATCATTGTGGCACTGCAGGAGGCCCATGATGGACATGTTGTCTGACGAATGGGAGGGGGAGTTAAAATGGTTCGCGACTGGGAGGTGCAGTTGTTTATTGTGAACCGAGCGGAGGTGTTCTGCAAAGCAGTCCCCAAGCCTTTGCTTGGTTTCCCCAATGTAGAGGAAGCCACACCGGGTACAATGGATACAGTATACCACACTGGCAGATGTGCAGGTGAACATCTGCTTAATATGGAAAGTCATCCTGGGACCTGGGATGGGGTGAGGGATGAGGTGTGGGGGCAGGTGTAGCACTTCCTGCGGTTGCAGGGGAAGGTGCCAGGTGTGGTGGGTTTGGAGGGGAGCGTGGAGCGGACAAGGAAGTCGTGGAGAGACTGGTCTCCCCAGAAGGCAGACAAGGGTGGGGATGGAAAAATGTCTTGGGTGGTGGGGTCGGATTGTAGATGGCGGAAGTGTCAGAGGATGATGCGTTGGATCCGGAGGTTGGTGGGGTGGTATGTGAGGACTAGGGGAATTCTCTTGGGGCAGTTATTGCGAGGGCGGGGTGTGAGGGATGAGGTGAGGGAAATGCGGGAGACACGGTCAAGGGTGTGCTCGACCACTGCAGGGGGGATGTTGCGGTCCTTGAAGAACGAGGACATCTGGGATGTGTAGGAGTGGAATGCCTCATCCTGGGAGCAGATGTGGCGGAGGCGGAGGAATTGGGAATAGGGGATGGAACTTTTGCAGGAAGGTGGGTGGGAGGATGTGTATTCTAGGTAGTTGTGGGAGTCGGTGGGCTTGAAATGGACATCAGTTTCTAGCTGGTTACCTGAGATGGAAACAGAGACGCCCAGAAAGGTGAGGGATGTGTTGGAGATGGTCCAGGTGAACTTGAGGTGGGGTGGAAGGTGTTGGTGAAGTGGATGAACTGTTCGAGCTCCTCGTGGGAGCAAGAGGCGGCGCCGATACAGTCATCAATGTAAAGGAGGAAGAGGTGGGGATTGGGGCCTGCGTAAGTGTGGAAGACGGACTGTTCCACATAACCTACAAGGTCAGGCATAGCTTGGGCCCATGCGGGTACCCATGGCCACCCCCTTAGTCTGTAGGAAGTGGGAGGAACCAAAAGAGAAGTTGTTGAGGGTGAGGACAAGTTCTGCTTGGCAGATGAGGGTGTCGGTGGAGGGGGACTGGTCAGGCCTGCGGGACAGGAAGAAGCAGAGGGCCTTGAGGCCATCTGCATGAGGAATGCAGGTGTATAGGGACTGGATGTCCATGGTGAAAATGAGGTGTTGGGGGCCAGGGAATTGGAAGTTCTGGAGGAGGTGGAGGGCGTGGGTGGTGTTGCAGATGTAGGTAGGGAGCTCCTGGACGAAGGGGGAGAAAATGGAGTCCAGATAGGTGGAGATGAGTTCGGTGGGGCAGGAACAGGTGGAGACAATGGGTTGATCAGGGCAGGCAGGTTTGTGGATTTTGGGAAGGAGATAGAAACGGGCTGTGCAGGGTTGGGGAACAATGAGGTTGGAGGCTGTGGGTGGGAGGTCACCTGAGGTGATGAGGTTGTGAATGGTTTGGGAGATGATGGTTTGTTGCTCAGGGGTGGGGTCATGATCGAGGGGGTAGTCGGAGGAAGTGTCGGAGAGTTGGCGTCTGGCCTCAGCAATGTAAAGGTCAGTGCACCATACTACAACTGCGCCTCCCTTGTCTGCGGGTTTGATGGTGAGGTTGGGGTGGGAGCGGAGGGCTGCCCGTTCTGCGGGGGAGAGGTTGGGGTGGGTGAGAGGGGTGGAGAGGTTGAGGCGATTGATATCTCGACAGCAGTTGGAAATGAAGAGGTCGAGGGAGGGTAGGAGGCCTGGGGGTGGTGTCCAGGAGGAGGACTTGTGTTGGAGGGGGGGGTGAAGGGGTCAGTGGAGGGAGGATTAGGCTCCTGGCTAGAGGAGTAAGCGTGGAGGCGGAGGGGGTGGAAAAACTGCTCGATGTCCCGACGTGACTGGTATTCGTTGATGTGTGTTCTCGCAGGAAGCTCTGTTCCAGTGAAAGCTTCCTTCACATTCAAGTGTCGACAACAGAGGAGCTGAAAACAAGGAGAAAACTGCAAACATCCCAAATTTAACACGAGCTTCATCAAAGGAGATTAAAAAGTGAATTACACTGTGAGTAGAACAACATAAATATCAATATATGAAATGCATCCAATTGGAACAGAATGCTTGATGTGAGTGAGATGAAGCTAAGAGAAAGTACAAGACAACATCACTTGGTGAATGGTTTTGTCAACACGTCCCAATACAGCAGCAAGTTTATTCTTTCTGTTGGCATCTTTTAAACTCCTCCTGTGTGGTGAGATTTGTGATTTTGCGCAGGACAAAGTTTCAGATTTCTAAATTGACAGGTACATTTAGACATTGTTAATCTAAAACATTGTCAAAACATTAAATGTATTCAAGAGGCAGCATGTTACAGTACTTGCGGCAAATGGGATCATAGGTTGCCGGGAGAAAGCTGGATTAGACTAAAGAGTTGGACAATCTGCCATGATTGTGATAAATGGTAGAGCAGAGTTGAAGGGCCGAATGGCCTCCTTCTGCTCCTTTCTTCTATGTCTATGTTAACCTATTGGGCTTTGTCCAGGGTCTCAGTGGATTTTGCATTTCTGTCAATCGATTAATTCATTCATTCATTTGTTTATTGTCATTTGTACCGAAATATAGTGAAAAGCTTTGTTTACGAGCAGTACAGGCAGATCACAGTAGCAAAGGATGTACAGATCAAAAAGACTCAGAGGCATTAAGGTTACATTGCAGGTTACATTATTTGAGGCGAGAGTTCATTCAACAGCTGGGAAAAGCTGTTCCTGAACGTGCTGGTGCGTGTGTTCAAACTTCTGCACCTTCTGCCTGATGAAAGAGTTTGTAGCAGATTGTTACCGAGGAGCAATGAGTCTTAGATGATGTTGGCTGCCTTTGCGCGGCAGTGAGCCGAGTAAATAGAGCCCATGGATGGAAGGTTGGCGTCCATGATGGTCTGGGCAGTGCACACCACCTTTTGTAGTTTCTCATGGTCCTGGGCAGAGCAGTTGCCATATCAGGCCATTATGCTTTCAGTGGTGCATCTGTAGAAGTTGGTGATGTCCTCATGGACATGCCAAATTTCCTGAGCTGCCTGAGGAAGAAGAGGCATTTGCTGTGCCTTCTTGACTGTCTCATCTACGTGGGAAGTCCAGGACAAGTTGCTGGTTATTGTTACTCGTAGGACGTTCTGACACTGTCCACCCTCTCAAACTCAGCTCTGTTGATGTAGATGAGGGTGTGTTCTCCCCCTTTCTTTCTGAAGTCAGTGATTAGTTCTTTAGTTTTACTGATGTTAAGAGAGACCTTGTTCTCATTGCACCAGGTCACCAAGCCCTCCGTCTCCTGTCGTGTATTCTGACGCACCTTTGTTAGCTATCTGTCCTACCACTCGCCAGCGAGCTTGTCATGAAAAACCTGTCTGGCACAGCAATTTGGTTGATTGCTAACTGCCCTGTGGGCAATTAGGGATGGCCAATAAATGCTGGCCTAAGTAGTGATGCCCAATTCCATGAATGAATAAACAAAAAGACCCTGAGCTTCCAGTTGCCTGCCACTTTAACACACCATCCTGTTCCCTGGCCAACATCTCTGTCTCAGGCTTGCTGCAGTGCTCCAGTGCAAGCTGGAAGCATGTCACCTCAATTTCCATCTGCGGAACCTACAGCCTTCAGGACTTAATATCAAGTTAACAATTTTAGGGCTTGGGGCACATTCTCCCATGTCCTATCCCCAACCCTCACACACCAGGCCTTGTTATCACATGGTCTGCTATGACAGACAGCCCATTGTCAGCCACTAACAATTCCCATTAACAGCTATATATTCTGCCAGACTGATTTTTACCCATTCCTTTGTTTGATCAACTATCTTACACTCTCTCAGAGTTCCGACTCCACTTATTGTTGACTTGTTTATCCCACACCCCTCCCACCCACTCATTTTCAGCATTCCTACCAACATTTTCCCAGCTGCCACCAATTCCGATGAAGGGTCACTTGACCCTAAACCTTATTCTCTCCACGGACGCTGCCAGACCTGCTGAGTTTATCCAGTAATTTCTAATTTTATTTCTGACTTCCAGCATCCGCAGTTCTTTGTTTTGCTTTGGTTTTCTCTTGAAGATATGCAAATGCTTGCCTGCGGGGTTTTTTAAAGCGAACTGATTTGGATCATTTGGCTGCTGCTCCAATCATCGAGAGCAGACACGATGACCTTTCCCAACTTCTGATCTTTCAACCCAATCACCTTGAAAGTCAAGAATGTCTGGCATGATCTTGAGATGCTGGTGTCAATGTGCAGAAGTGATTGTTACTCTGAAGGAACTGACATGAGGAAATTCATTGATGAAGGTTCACTGAAGATACAGACATGTACATCAGAATAGCCTTTGTGGTCTGGAAGAAATTTATATGTTAAGGCACTGTCACATTATTCAGAGAGAGAAACTGACTTTACAACAATCAAAGTGGTGTTGTGAGAGGGAATGGTTTGGGTTTGGGACAATTGAAGGCCAACCTGGGAAATAAACTTAACAAGAACACTTCACAAGGTGGGTAAAGACACGATCTGTTTGTCATCAAACGTACTGAAACCACTAAGGATGAGCTAAAGCCCTCAAAGGATGGTGCAACACTTTCATTGCAGAGACAGGGAGGACAGTGAGAGGAGTCAGGGTTGAGAGTCACAGAGTCTTACAGCACGGAGACAGGCCATTCGGCCCAAACTGGTCCATGCTGACCAAAATGCCTATCCGTGCTAACCCCATTTCCCTGCGCTTGACCCATATCCTTCGAAACCTTTCCGATCGATGCAATGTACAAATTCCTTTTACATGTTGTTAATGTGCCCAGCTCAACTACTTCTGTTGGCAGCTTATTCCATATCTGTACCATGCTCTGTGTAAAAAAGCTGCCCCTCCGGTTCCTATGTACTCTTTCCCCTCTTACCTTAAACTGATGCCTTCTAGTCCTCGATTCCCCAACCCTGGGAAATAAACTGAGTTCATTCATCCTACCAGCATCTCAGGAGCACAAAAGCTGACGTTTCGGGCCTAGACCCTTCATCAGAGAGGGGGATGGGGAGAGGGAACTGGAATAAATAGCGAGAGAGGGGAAGGCGGACCGAAGATGGAGAGAAAAGAAGATAGGTGAAGAGGAGCGTATAGGTGGGGAGGTAGGGAGGGGATAGGTCAGTCCAGGGAAGACGGACAGGTCAAGGAGGCGGGATGAGGTTAGTAGGTGGGAAATGGAGGTGCAGCTTGAGGTGGGAGGAAGGGATGGGTGAGAGGAAGAACAGGTTAGGGAGGCGGGGATGAGCTGGGCTGGTTTTGGGATGCGGTGGGGGAAGGGGAGATTCTGAACCTTGTGAAGTCCACATTGATACCATTGGGCTGCAGGGTTCCCAAGCGGAATATGAGTTGCTGTTCTTGCAACCTTCGGGTGGCATCATTGTGGCACCGCAGGAGGCCCATGATGGACATATCGTCTGAGGAATGGGAGAGGGAGTGGAAATGGTTCGCGACAGGGAGGTGCAGTTGTTTATTGAGAACCGAGCGGAGGTGTTCTGCAAAGCGGTCCCCAAGCCTCCGCTTGGTTTCCCCAATGTAGAGGAGGCCACACCGGGTACAGTGGATGCAGTATACCACATTGGTGGATGTGCAGGTGAACATCTGCTGGATGTGGAAAGTCATCTTGGGGCCTGGGATGGGGGTGAGGGAGGGGGTGTGGGGGCAAGGGTAGCATTTTCTGCGGTTGCAGGGGAAGGTGCCGGGTGTGGTGGGGTTGGAGGGGAGTGTGTAGCGGACAAGGGAGTCACGGAGAGAGTGGTCGCTCCACAGGACAGACAAGGGTGGGGATGGAAAAATATCTTGGGTGGTGGGGTCGGATTGTAGATGGCAAAAGTGTCGGAGGATGATGCGTTGTATCCGGAGGTTGGTAGGGTGGTGTGTGAGAACGAGGGGGATCCTCTTTGGGCGGTTGTGGCGGGGGCAGGGTGTGAGGGATGTGTTGCAGAAATGCGGGAGACGCAGTCAAGGGCGTTCTCGACCACTGTGGGGGGAAAGTTGCGGTCCTTGAAGAACGTGGACATCTGGGATGTGCGGGAGTGGAATGCCTCATCGTGGGAGCAGATGCGGCGGAGGCAGAGGGGCACCACCCAAGCCATTTTTCCATCCCCACCCTTATTCGCTTTCCCGAGAGACCATTCTCTCCATAACTCCCTTGTCCGCTCCACACTCCCCTCCAACCCCACCACACCCGGCACCTTCCCCTGCAACCGCAGGAAATGCTACACTTGCCCCCACACCACCTCCCTCACCCCTATCCCAGGCCCCAAGATGACATTCCACATTAAGCAGAGGTTCACCTGCACATCTGCCAATGTGTTATACTGTATCCATTGTACCCGGTGTGGCTTCCTCTACATTGGGGAAACCAAGCGGAGGCTTGGGGACCGCTTTGCAGAACACCTCCGCTCGGTTCGCAATAAACAACTGCACCTCCCAATCGTGAACCATTTTAACTCCCCCCTCCCACTCCTCAGATGACATGTCCATCAAGGGCCTCCTGCAGTGCCACAATGATGCCACCCGAAGGTTGCAAGAACAGCAACTCATATTCCGCCTGGGAACCCTGCAGCCTAATGGTATCAATGTGGACTTCACAAGCTTCAAAATCTTCCCTTCCCCCACCGCATCCCAAAACCAGCCCAGCACGTCCCCTCTCCCCACCGCATCCCAAAACCAGCCCAGCCTGTCTCCGCTTCCCTAACCTGTTCTTCCTTTCACCCATCCCTTCCTCCCACCTCAATCCTCACCTCCATTTCCTACCTACTAACCTAATCCCGCTTCCTTGACCTTTCTGTCTTCCCTGGACTGACCTATCCCCTCCCTATCTCCCCACCTATACTCTCCTCTCCACCTATCTTCTTTTCTCTATCTTCGGTCCGCCTCCAGTTCTCTCCCTATTTATTCCAGAACTGTCTCCCCATCCCCCTCTCTGATGAAGGGTCGAGGCCCGAAACGTGAGCTTTTGTGCTCTTGAGATGCTGCTGGGCCTGCTGTGTTCATCCAGCTTCACATTTTATTATCTTGGATTCTCCAGCATCTGCAGTTCCCATTATCACTCATTCACCCTACCCATGCCTTGTAAGGTCGTATACACTTCTAAAGATCCCCCACCACCACCCCCCCACTCAGTCTCCCACACTCTAAACGGCAGGGCAAATCCAACCTGACCAATTACTGCCCCATCAGTCTCCTCTCGATCATCAGTAAAGTGATGGAAGATGTCAGTAACAGCGCTATCAAGCAGCACCTGCTCAGCAATAACCTGCTCAGTGACGCCCAGTTTGGGCTCTGCCAGGGCCACTCAGCTCCTCATCTCATTACAGCCTCGGTTCAAACATTGACAAAAGAGCTGATTTCCGGAGGTGAGGTGAGACTGGCAGCCCTTGACATCAATGCTGCAGTCGATCAAGTGTTGCATCACGGAGCCCTGGCAAAATTGGAATCAATGGGTATAAGGGGCAAACTCTCCAGTGGTTGGAGTAATACCTGACACATAGGACAATGGCTATGGTTATTGGAGGTCAGTCATCTCAGCTCCACGACATCTCTGCAGGAGTTCCTCATTGTAGTGCCTCAGGGTACTGTCCTAGGCCCAACCATCTTCAGCTGCTTCATCAATGACCTTCCCTCCATCGTCAGGTCAGAAGTGGGGATGTTCGCCACACATTGGTTATACAATGTTCAGCACCATTCATGACTCCTCAGATACTGAAACAATCCATGTTCATATGCAACAAGATCTGGACGAATATCCAGGCTTAGGCTGACAAGTCACAAGTTCAGAGAACATAGAACACAGAACAATACAGCGCAGAACAGGCCCTTCGGCACTCGATATTGCGCCAGCCTGTGAACTAATCTAAGCCTCTCCCCCTACACTATCCCATCATCATCCATATGCTTATCCAAGGACTGTTTAAATGCCCCTAATGTGGCTGAGTTAACTACGTTGGCAGGCAGGGCGTTCCACGCTCTTACCACTCTCTGTGTAAAGAACCTGCCTCTGACATCTGTCTTAAATCCATCACCCCTCAATTTGTAGCTATGCCCCTTGTACAAGCTGAAGTCATCATCCACGGAAAAAAACTCTCACTGTCCACCCTATCTAATCCTTGATCATCTTTAATGTCTCTATTGAATCCCCTCTTAGCCTTCTTCTCTCCAAGTCCCTCAGCCTTTCTTCATAGGGCCTGCACTCCAGAACAGGCAACATCCTGGTAAATCTCCTCTGCACCTTTTCCAGTGCTTCCACATCCTTCCTGCAATGGAGCAACCAGGCCTCCATGCAATATTCCAAATGAGGCTGCACTAGCGTTTTGTCCAGTTGCAGCATGACATCACGGCTCCGGAACTCAGTCCCTCTACCAATAAAACCTAACACACCGGAAACATTTTTAACAGCACTATCAACCTGGGTGGCAACTTTCAGGGATCTATGTACATGGACACCAAGATCCCTCTGCACATCCACACTACCAAGAATCTTTCCATTGACCCGGTATTCTGCCTTCCTATTATTCTTCCCAAAGGGAATCACCTCACATTTTTATCTACATTGAACTCCATTTGCCATCTTTCAGCCCAATTCTGCAGTTTATCCAAGTCTCCCTGCAACCTGCAACATTCTTCCACACTGTCCACCACTCCGTCTTTAGTGTCATCTGCAAACTTACTAACCCATCCACCTCTGTCTGCGTCCAAGTCATTTATAAAAATGACAAACAGAAGTGGCCCCAAAACAGATCCTTAAGGCACACCACTAGTGACCTGACTCCAGGCTGAATATTTTCCATCAACCACCACTCGTTGCCTTCTTACAGAAAGCCAGTTTCTAATCCAAACTGCTAAATCTCCCTCAATCCCGTGCCTCTGTATTTTCTCCAATAGCCTACCATGTGGAACCTTATCAAAGGCTTTACTGAAGTCCATGTGCGCCACGTCAACTGCCCTACCCTCATCCACACGCTTGGTCATCTTCTCAAAAGACTCAATGAGGTTTGAGAGACACGACCTGCCCTTGACGAATCCATGCTGACTATCTCCAATCAAATTGTTGCTTGCTAGATGATTATAAATCCTATCTCTTATAATCCTTTCCAAAACTTTTCCTACAACACACGTAAGGCTCACAGGTTTATAATTACCTGGATCATCTCTACTGCCTTTCTTGAACAAGGGCACAACATTTGCAATCCTCCAGTCCTCTGGTACTAAACCTGTAGACAATGAGGACTCAAAGATCGAGGCCAAAGGCTCCGCCACCACCTCCCTAGCTTCCCAGAGAATCCTCGGAAAGATCCCATCCGGCCCAGGGGATTTATCTACCTTCACACCTTCTCAAATTGATAGCACCTCCTCCTTACTAACCTTAATCCCTTCAATTCTAATAACCCGTAACTCAGTCTTCTCTTCTACAATATTCTCCTGTTCCTCAGTGAAAACAGATGAGAAATAATCATTTAGCACCTCTCCAATCTCCACAGGGTCCACACACAACTTCCCACTTCTGTCTTTGACTGGCCCTATTTCTACCCTAGTCATCCTCTTGTTCCTCACATACCTATAGAAAGCTTTAGGGTTCTCCTTTATTCTACCTGCTAATGTCTGCTCATGTCCCCTCCTTGCTCTTCTTAACTCTCTCTTTAAATCCTTCCTAGCTAATCTGTAACGCTCCATCGCCTCATCTGAACCATCTGGTCTCATCGTCATATAAGCCTCCCTTTTCCGCTTAACAAGAGATATAATTTCTTTAGTAAACCACGGTTCCCTTACCTTATCACTTTCTCCTGGCCTGACAGGGACATACCTATCAAGGACATGCAATATCTGTTCCTTTAACCAGCTCCACATTTCGATTGTCCCATCCCCTGCATTTTGTTACCCCATTCTATGCTTCCTAAGTCTTGCCTAATCGCATTATAATTGCCCTTCCCACATCTATAACCCTTGCCCTGTGGCATGTTCCTATCCCTTGCCATCGCTAAACTAAACATAACCGAATTATGGTCACTCTCTCCAAAGTGCTCACCTACCACTAAATCAAACACCTGGCCTGGTTCGTTACCAAGTTCCAGATCCAGTGTGACCTCCCCTCTTGTCGACCCTTCGACATACTGTGTCAGGAAACCCTCCTGCACACATTGGACAAAAACTGATCCATCCGACGTACTAGAGTTATAGCATTTCCAGTCAATGTTGGGGAAGTTAAAATCTCCCGCAATGACCACGCTGTTCCTTTCACTCCTGCCCAGAATCAGTTTGCCGATCCTCTCCTCCACATCCCTGGAACTTTGCGGAGGCCTATAAAAAAAACTCCTAGCAGTGTGACCTCTCCTCTCCTGTTTCTGACCTCAGCCCATACCACCTCAGCAGATAAGCCCTCATCAAAAGTTCTTTCAGCCACCGTTATACTGTCCTTGACTAACAAAGCCACACCTTCCCCTCTTTTACCACCTTTCCTGACCTTAATGAAAGATCTGAACCCTGGAACTGCAACATCCATTCCTGACCCTGCTCTATCCATGCCTCCGAAATGGCCACATCGAAGTCCCAGGTACCTGTCCATGCTTCAAGCTCACCCACCTTATTCCGGATACTCCTGGCGTTGAAGTAGACACACTTCAAACCAGCTTGCTGTCTGTCAGCACACTCCTGTGACAGTGAGATCCTGCCCATGTCCTCCCTACTCTCTTCCTCCTGTATACTGGAACTACACCTCAGTTTGCCATCCCCCTTCTGAGCTAGTTTAAATCATGTGCCACACAGATGCCAGGCTATGACCATCACCAATAAGAGACAATCTAACCATCAGCCCTTGACATTCGATGGTGTTCCCTTCACTGAATCCCCCACCATCAACATCCTGGGGGGTGAGGTTGGTACCATGACAGGTGCTCACCCAGACTGAAGACTCACTCCCCGCCATGGACAGGACCAGTGTCATCTACAAGATCCCCTGCAGAGACTGTGAGAAACACTACGTGGGACAAACAGGAAGGAAACTAACAGCAAGAGCACATGAACATCAACTGGCTACAAGAAGACACGACCAATACTCACTCATCTCAATCCACATGGACAAGGAGAACCACGACTTTGACTGGGACAACACCAAGATCCTGGGACAGGCTAGGCAGAGACAAGCACGAGAATTCCTAGAAGCATGGCACTGCATGAAGCTTGTCATTAATAAACACATTGAACTTGAACCCGGAAGTGAGGCAATCCATCGCAACGGACCCCAGAGTTTAAGAACCAGATGGGAAAACACACCAATGCTTCATCAGAGGCTGCACTGAGGATGTTACCGAGCATGGTAACGAAACGTCTACGCAACAACGAACCAGCTCAGCGAGCCAGCCAACCTCAACACCCACAACCCGAGCTACAGATCTACTCCAAAACCATGGAGATCCTGGGAGTTGCCATTGACCAGAAACTCAACTGGACTAACCACATAAACACAGTGGCTACAACAGGCCAGAGGCTAGGAATATTGCAGCGAGTAACTCCCCTCCTGACTCCCCAGAGCCTGCCCACCATCTACAAGGCACAAGTCAGGAGTGTGATGGAACACTCCCCACTTGCCTGGATGGGTGCAGCCCCAACAATACTCAAGAAGCTTGACACCGTCCAGGACAAAGCAGCCGCTTGATTGACACTACATCCACGAGCATCCACTCCCTCCTCCACCGATGCTCAGTAGCAGCAGTGTGTAATATCTACAAGATGCGCTGCAGAAATTTGCCAAAGATTCTCAGACAGCACCTTCCAAACTCATAACCACTTCCATCTAGAAGGGCAAGGGCAGCAGATACATGGGAACACCACCACATCCAAGTTCCCCTCCAAGCCATTCACCATTCTGATGTGGAAATATATCACCGTTCCTTCCCTGTTGCTGGGTCAAAATCCTGGAATTCCCTAACCTATAGTATTGTGGGTCAACCCACAGGAGGAGCACTGCAGCAATTCAAGAAGACAGCTCGCCACTACCTTCTCAAGGGGGCAACTACGGATGGGCAAGAAACGCCAGGCCGAGCAGTGATGCCCACATCCCACAAAAGAAGAGAAAAAAAATTCAACCTGGCCAATTACTGCCCCATCAGTCTACTGTCAATCATCAGTAAAGTGATGGAAAGTGTCATCAACAGCACTATCGAGCAGCATCTGCTCAGCAATAACCTGCTCAGTGACACCCAGTTTGGGTTCCGCCAGGGCCATTCAGCTCCTGAACTCATTGCAGCCTCAGTTGAAACACAGATAAAAGGCCTGATTTCCAGTGGTGAGGTGAGAGTGACAGCCGTTGACATCAAGGCTGCATTCAACTGAGTCTGGCATCAAGGAGCCCGAGCAAACCTGGAATCAATGGGTATTGGGGCAAACATGCCAGTGGGTGGAGTCTTCATGGCCTCGTGTGAGGGAGGTCAGACATCTCAGCACCAGGACATCTCTGCAGGAGTTCCTCAGGATAGTGTCCTAGACCCAACCATCTTCATCTGCTTCATCAATGACCTTCCCTCCATCATAAGGTCAGAAATAGGAATGTTCACCAATGATTGCACAATGTTCAGCACCGTTTGCAACCCCTCGGATACTGAAACAGTCCATGATCAAACACAACAAGATCTGGACAATATCTAGGTTTGGGCTCACAAGTGGCAATTAACATTCATGCCACACAAATGCCAGACTATGATCATCGCCAATGAGAGACAAATCTAACCAGTGCCCCTTGACTTTCAATGGTGTTACCATCACTCAGTTGACAACTATCAACATCTTTAGGGTTATCTTTGATCAGAAATTCAACTGGACTCACCACGTTAACAAAGTGGCTGCAACAGCAGGTCAGAAGCTGGGACTACTGCACCGAGTAACTCACCTCCTGACACCCCAAAGCCTGTCCACCATCTACAAGGCACAAGTCGGGAGTGTGATTGAATTCTCCCCACTTGCCTGGATGGGTGCAGCCCCATTAACACAAGAAATGTGACACTATCAAGAACAAGAGATAATGAGAACTGCAGATGCTGGAGAATCCAAGATAACAAAGTGTGAAGCTGGATGAACACAGCAGGCCAAGCAGCATCTTAGGAGCACAAAAGCTGACATTTTGGGCCTAGACCCTTGATCAGAAAAGGTGGAGAGGGGAAGGGTGCTGAAATAAATAGGGAGACAGGGGGAGGCAGATCGAAGATGGATACAGAAGATAGGTGGAGACGAGACAGACAAGTTAAAGGGGCGGGGATGGAGCCTGTAGAGGTGAGTGTAGGCGAGGTGGAAGGGAGGGGATAGGTCAGTCTGGGGAGGACGGACAGGTCAAGGGGGCGGGATGAGGTTAGTAGGTAGGGAATGGAGGTGCGGCTTGAGGTGGGGGGAGGGGATAGGTGAGAGGAAGAACAGGCTAGGGAAGCGGGGATGAGCTGGGCTGGTTTTGGGATTCAGTGGGGGGAGGGGACGAGCTGGGCTGGTTTTGGGATGCAGTCGGGGGAGGGGAGATTTTGAAGCTGGTGAAATCCACATTAATACCATTGGGCTGCAGGGTTCCCAGGCGGAATATGAGTTGTTGTTCCCGCAATCTTCGGGTGGCATCATTGTGGCACTGCAGGAAGCCCAGGATGGGTATGTCGTCTAA
Source organism: Stegostoma tigrinum (assembly GCF_030684315.1). Classification (NCBI taxonomy): domain Eukaryota; kingdom Metazoa; phylum Chordata; class Chondrichthyes; order Orectolobiformes; family Stegostomatidae; genus Stegostoma; species Stegostoma tigrinum. The sequence continues at coordinate 114,127,112 of NC_081359.1, read as the reverse complement.
GGAATAGGAGGGGGAGTTAAAATGGTTCAGCACTGGGAGATGCAGTTGTTTATTGCGAACCGAGCGTAGGTGTTCTGCAAAGCGGTCCCCAAGTCTCCACTTGGTATCCCCGATGTAGAGGAGGCCACAACGGGTACAGTGGATGCAGTATACCACATTGGCGGATGTGCAGGTGAACATCTACTTGATGTGGAAAGTCATTTTGGGGCCTGGGATGGGGGTGAGGGAGGAGGTGTGGGGGTAGGTGTAGCACTTTCTGCGGTTCCAGGGGAAAGTGCCGGGTGTGATGGGGTTCGAGGGGAGTGTGGAGCGGACAAGGGAGTCACTGACAGAGTGGTTTCTCCGGAAGGCAGACAAGGGTGAGGTTAGAAAAATGTCTTGGGTGGTGGGGTCCGATTGTAGATGGCGGAAGTGTCGGCGGATGATGCATTGTATCCGGAGGTCGGTGGCGTGGTGTGTGAGGACAAGGGGGATCCTCTTATGGCGGTTATTGCGGGATCGGGGTATGAGGTGAGGGAAATGCGGGAGACACAGTCGAGGGCGTTCTCGACCACTGCTGGGGGGGGCGTTGTGGTCCTTGAAGAATGAGGACATCTGGGATGTGCGGGAGTGGAATGCCTCATCCTGGGAGCAGATGCAGCGGAGGTAAAGGAATTGGGAATAGGAGATGGAATTTTTGCAGGAAGGTGGGTGGAAGGAGGTGTATTCTAGGTAGCTGTGGGAGTCGGTGGGCTTGAAATGGATATCAGTTTCTAAGTGGACATTGGTTTGTAAGTGGTTGCCTGACATGGAGACAGAGAGGTCCAGGAAGGTGAGGGATGTGTTGGAGATGGCCCAGGTGAACTTGAGGTTGGGGTGGAAGGTGTTGGTGAAGTGGAAGAACTATTCAAGCTCCTCCTGGGAGCACAAGGCGGCACCGATAAAGTCATCAATGTAACGGAGGAAGAGGTGGGGTTTACGGCCAGTGTAGGTGCAGGAGAGGGATTGTTCCACATAACCCACAAAGAGGCAGGCATAGCTTGGGCCCATGCGGTTATCCATGGCCTCTCCCTTAGTCTGTAGGAAGTGGGTGGAATCAAAAGAGAAATTGTTGAGGGTGAAGACGAGTTTGGCTGGGTGGAAGAGGGTGTCGGTGGAGGGGGACTGGTCAGGCCTGCGGACAGGAAGAAGTGGAGGGCCGTTAGGCCATCCGCATGGGGAATGCAGGTGTATAGGGACTGGATGTCCATGGTGAAAATGAGGTGTTGGGAACTGGGGAATTAGAAGTTCTGGAGGAGGTGGAGGGTGTGGATGTTGTCACGGACATAGGTAGGGGGTTCCTGGGCCAAGGGGGAGAAAATGGAGTCCAGATAGGTGGAGAAAAGCAGCCCACTTGATTGGCACCATGTCCACAAGCATCCACTCCCTCCACCATCGACGCTCAGTAGCAGCAGTGAGTACCATCTACAAGATGCACTGCAGAAACTCACCAAAGATCCTGAGACAGCACCTTCCAAACCCACTACCATTTCCATGTAGAAGGACAAGGTCATCGGATACATGAGAACACCCGCAAGTTCCCCTCCAAGCCACTCACCATCCTGACTTCGAAATATATTGCTGCTCCTCCACTATCGCTGGGTCAAAATCCTGGAACTACCCCCACAAGGGTATTGTGGATATATCCATAGCTTGGACTGCAGCAGTTCAAGGAGGCAACTCAGCACCACCTTTTCGAGGGTGGCTAGGAACGAGTAATAAATGCTGGCCAGCTAGCAATGCCCACATCCCAAAAATGAATAAATTTTTAAACATTCAGATCCATTATATACCGACAGAGCTATGTTGTCATGTCTTGCCTGTTTTTGAACGTGTGCATTTAGGATGAAGAGGCAATAGTTTCACTGCATTGGTAGCTTAGCTAATTATCAGTTTCTTCACTTGTTTAAAACGTTAGTTGGTTATTTATAAATTAGCTACTTTGAGCATATTGAAGTAACCTGATGGCCACCACTTTAGTTCTAGGTAACAGGAACAAAGAGAAACAAATTGAATGTTGTAATGATAACAGAGCGCATTTAGAGATTTGCTGCAGCTGTGGCAATAGTAGGCTCAATTTCCAGCAAGGTCCCTCAAGCAGAGTCATTACACCTTAGTCCATACTCAGCCTGCCATTTTGATCTGCAGTATCTATCAGCATACTGTAAAGCCTGGTCTGTTCTGCCATGAATGTGTTCTGGCTATTGATTAACAACCTGAGCACTGGTCTACATTCCAGTTCTTCACAGAAATACATCTGTCTTTATAACACCATTAACAATCTTTTTAAAGGCATTTAGATACATGCTTGAACAGGTGGGGAATGACGGGATATGAACCATGTGTAGGCTAATGGGTTAAGTTTAGAATGGTGTCATGGTTGGTGCTGACAAGGTGGGCTGTGCTGTACTGTCTGATGCCCTATGTTTATGCACTGCATAGCAAAAGGCAACTTACAAGTACTAAAAAGGAAATCTGCGATCCTCACATGATCTGGCCTCTATGTGGCTCCAGATTCACAGCAGTACAGCTGCCTCTTAACCACTCTCAGAAATCAGTTCAAGAGAAGTTAGGATTCAACAAGTGCTGGTCTCCAATGATGACCACATCACATGATAAAATTTCAATAAACTCACTTAAAGGCTCCCAGCTGAAACTCTGAGGCGATATAGAACATAGAACAGTACAGCACAGAACAGGCCCTTCAGCCCACAATGTTGTGCCGACCATTGATCCTCATGTATGCATCCTCAAATTTCTGTGACCATATGCATGTCCAGCAGTCTCTTAAATGACCCCAATGACCTTGCTTCCACAACTGCTGCTGGCAACGCATTCCATGCTCTCACAACACTGTGTAAAGAACCCGCCTCTGACATCCCCTCTATACTTTCCACCAACCAGCTTAAAACTATGACCCCTCGTGCTAGCCATTTCTGCCCTGGGAAATAGTCTCTGGCTATCAACTCTATCTATGCCTCTCATTATCTTGTATACCTCAATTAGGTCCCCTCTCCTCCTCCTTTTCTCCAATGAAAAGAGACCAAGCTCAGTCAACCTCTCTTCATAAGATAAGCCCTCCAGTCCAGGCAGCATCCTGGTAAACCTCCTCTGAACCCTCTCCAAAGCATCCACATCTTTCCTATAATAGAGCGACCAGAACTGGACGCAGTATTCCAAGTGCGGTCTAACCAAAGCTTTATAGAGCTGCAACAAGATCTCACGACTCTTAAACTCAAACCCCCTGTTAATGAAAGCCAAAACACCATACGCTTTCTTAACAACCCTGTCCACTTGGGTGGCCATTTTAAGGGATCTATGTATCTGCACACCAAGTTCCCTCTGTTCCTCCACACTGCCAAGAATCCTATCCTTAATCCTGTACTCAGCTTTCAAATTCGACCTTCCAAAATGCATCACCTCGCATTTATCCAGGTTGAACTCCATCTGCCACCTCTCAGCCCATCTCTGCATCCTGTCAATGTCCCGCTGCAGCCTACAACAGCGCTCTATACTGTCAACGACACCTCCGACCTTTGTGTCATCTGCAAACTTACTGACCCATCCTTCAATCCCCTCATCCAAGTCATTAATAAAAATATCACCCTCAAATCAACGGTCAGCTAATTGTGCTTTGTGTTTATCTTTAACGTTACTCACAGTTTTCTCTCTTTTGCCAATTGGAGCTTGGCCAGGGGATGTGGGAAGGTAACAGAGAAATTAGAAACAGATCCCAATTCAGGGATGGGATAGAAAGAAACCTTCGTTTCCTGAACCTCAGACAGTTTCTGAAACCAGCCCATAATCGAACATTGAATTGTCCATGTATTTCAGCTCCGTCAATACCCAGCTACTATGAATAAATGAAAATATCAAAGCTCAAAATGGATGTATTGGGTAAGAAGCGCACGCACACACACACACAGCCCTAGATCACTTTACATTGCATTTTTAATTAATGCATTTGTTTACTGAAAGACACCTGGCTCAGAGTCGAAGGTCCGAGAGCAGCTGTGATGCTCATTCACCACAGCAGAGATTTCACATCAGCTCCTTCATATCCTCACCTTCCTCAGTCCACTCCCTCGGCCTTAACCCCACACCCTCACCTGCCTGATCTTCGCACCCACACCCTTATCCACTTCACCCTATTTCACCCTCACTCGACACATTCACCCACTCACTCAACATCCTCACCTCACTCATGTCATCCTCACCCTCACTCTGCGCTCTTACCAACCTCACCCTCACCAATATCAGAAAACCAAACACTAACTGGAATTGGGATTAGGATTGACACTAGGGTGAGTACAATTTTTTTTCTGAAACAGATTCATCTTGTATATGCAACCCACCTTTGGCGCACCAGTCAGTCAGGAAGAATGTAGAACAGTACAGCAGAGGAACTTGCTCTTTGCCCACCGTGTCTGTGCTGACCATGATGCCATTCTAAACTAATCTCATTTACCTGTATGTGATCCATACTCCACTATTCTCTGCCTGGTCATGCATCTGTCTAAATCTCTCCTAAATGTTACCGTTGTATCTGCTTCTACCACCTTCCCTGCAGGGTGTTCCAGGCATCTACCATTCTCTACATAAAAATCTTTCTTCATACAACTTCTTTAAATTTTTCCCCTCCCACCTTAAAGCTCAGTCCCCTAGTATTTAACATTTCCAACCTGGGAAAAAGGCTCTGACTGACAACCCTATCCATGCCTCTCATTATTTTATTTACTTCTATGAGGTCACTGACACTCTGGAGACAACAATCCAAGTTTAAACAATCTGTCCTTTAATCCCGGCAACATCCTGGTAAACATCTTCCAGACTTTCTCCAAAGCCTCCACATCCTTCCTATGCTGTGGCAACTAGAGCTGCACACAGTACTCCAAATGTGGCCTAATTAAAGTTTATTACAGCTGCAACATGACTTGCCAACCTTCATAGTCAATGTTGCACCTGATGAAGGCAATCCTGCCTGATCCACTTGCATTGCCCATTTTTCTGTCAACATTACCAGCTGATCCACATTCTGCCACATCCTTTGATATACTTCCTCATCATCTGCAGCTCCCTAATCTTTGTGTTGTCTGCAAACTTACTAATCAGACCACCTACATTTTCATCCAAGTGATTTATATGCATTACAAACAGAGGTCCCAGCACTGATCCTTGAGGAACACCATTGATCGTAAACCTTCAGACAGAAAAATACCCCTACACAATTAACCTCCATCTTCTAAGACAAGCCAATTTTGTGCCCAATTTACCAACTCACTGTGGATTCCATGTGACTTAATCTTCTGGACTAGCCTACCACCAGGGATCTTGTCAAATGCTTCAGTAAAATCCATGTGAACATCCACTGCCCTATCCTCATCAATCATCTTTGTCAGCTGTTCAAAAAACCAAATCAAATTTGTGAGACAAGACTTCCCCTGCATAAAGCCATCCTGACGCTTCCTAATAAGTCCATTCTTCTCCAAATGTGAGCAAATCCTGTTCCTAAGAATTTTCTCCAATAATTTCTGATGTCAGACTCACCAGACTATAATTTCTTTGATTATCCGTGTTGTTCTTAAACAAAGGAACAACAGTGGCTATTCTCCAATCTTTCTGGATCTTGCCTGTGACTAGGAAGAATACAAAGATCTCTGTCAAGGCCCCAGCAATCTCCTCCCTTGGCATTCTGGGATAAATCCCATCAGGCCCTTGGGAATTATCTGCCTTCAAGTTTTTAAAGACACCCAACACCACTTCCTTCTTAATATTGATATGCCCTAGAAAATCAACAACCCCTCCCTAATCTTACAATCACCCATGTCCTTCTCCTCAGTCAATATTGATGCAAAATATTTATTAAGAATCTCACCCAATTCCTCCAACTCTGCCTATCCTACACCTTTGTGTACCTACTCTTCCCTAGCTATCCTTTTGGTCCAAATATATGTCCCCTTCTAGCCATCCTAATTTGTTGTTTAAATTTTTTCCTACTTTCTTTCTATTCCTCAAGACCCTTTTCTGATTTCAGTTTCCAAAACCTTCCATTTTCTTTTTGACTAAGCTTTCTTTAAAAGACTCCCATGTCAGATGCAGATGTACCCTCAAACAGTCTCTCCCAATCTAATTTCTCCACTTTCTGCCTAATAACAGTGTAATTAGCCTTCTCCAAATTTAGCATTTTCACCTGAGGATCAGCCTTATCCTTATCCATGATTATCTTAAACATTACGGAACTATGATCAGTTCCCAAAACGCTCCCCCACTGAAACTTTGATCACCTGGCCGAGCTCATACCCCAGCCCAAGGTCTAATTTTGCCCACAAAAACAAAGTTGCTGGAAAAGCTCAGTGGGTCTAACAGCATCTATGAAGGAAAAAAAAAGTTAACGTTTCATGTCCAGTGACCCTTCCTCAGTTCTGTTAACTGTTTTTTTCTTCACACCTATTTCCAGACTCGTTAAGCTTTTCCAGCAACTTTGTTTTTGTTCTTGATTTACCGTATCCGCAGTTCTTTTGGTTTTTGTCTAATATTGCTCCTTCCTTCCTTGGACTATCTACATTTTGTTTAAAGAAACTGTCCTGGATGCACCGAACAAATTCTGCCCCATCTAAACCTCTGGCACATAGGGATTCCCAGTCAATGTTTGGGAAATTAAAATCATTCACGCCAACCAGCGTGTTGTTCACACAGCTTTTCATAATCTGTTTGTGTGTCTGTTCCTTTATCTCCTACTGGCCATTGGGAGGCAAATTGTATAACCACACTACAGTAATTACATCTTTTTTTATTCCTGACAGATATTAAACAATCTGAAAGGGTCATTAAGCAGTCAGGAGGAGATATAAACCAATCAGAAAGGTACATTAGCCAGTCAGGAAGGGGCATTAACTGGGACCCACTTCAGTTGACTGATTTGCTTGTGGTATTTTAAATCGCCCTCATTGACTGGACTGGAAATGATAATGAGGTATTCCAGCCTCTGGCTGATTTTGCCAGAGTGAAGGTGGCATCAGCCAGCTGCCAAGTAGTTGGGTTGTCCCTGAGGAACCTTCACGGCATCTTTGCCAATCCCTGATCCCAGGTCAATCCGACAACACCCAGCAGTTACACCAGGAACCACTGGATGAAACTCCAGAGGCCCAGCGATGGGGGTGTGGGGATGAAAAAGCACAACACAGTGAACAGCTAGCTAGCCAGCCAACGTATTCACCCTGGACTGCAAGGTGCTGCAGGCCTTTCTCCTTTGGAAGGTCTGAACAGAACAGGAGCCAGCACATACAGCTCTGGTTGGCATGCACACCTCTGACACACTCTGTTTGCCCTTAAATGCATGGCAAACACTGAGGCAGCAAATTTAGATTAGGCCCGTGATCAGATTAGGATCAGGGTAAAGATCATGCTCAGGATCAGTGTGAAGGTCACATTCAGGGCAAGAGTTAGGGTAAGAATTGCCAAATAATTCTGTTCCTTGAAAATTATTTCGCAGTGAACTCATTTGATGATCCCAGTGAGATCCTGAGCACGGCTAGATCCCAAAGCAGTACTTACAAGCAAAGCATGATTACCATTTATTCCTCTTCCTCTACATCCCTGTGCCCCAGCAAACTCCTGGTAATGGCAATTGGTGCAAATCAGAATCAACCCTTCAACATTTGACCCACATTCCTGGGGCTGAAACTCCAGCTGACATTGAGGAGTCAGGCTTACTCAGACTGAATTCAAACCCAACCTCAAATGTGGTGATTTCTGATTTCTCCCAGTGTGCCATGGGCAAGTGAGTGCAGAAATATATGGTAGATAAATGCATGACTGGAAGAATTGTACAGGAGGAGGCAGTTTAGATTCTTACCTTACCCTAATAATAACATCTCTGGTGCAAACTGGACAACTTACACTTGAACAGAACTGGGACAGAATTCTTCAGGGTGTGCGTTGTTTGTGCTACTGAGGAAGGATTTAAAAATATGCAGCTAGAATGTGAGAATCAGAAAGTAAAAACAGGAAACAGGAAATGCTTGGAAAGACAGAAAGCATGAAAATAGAGAAAAGTACGTTAATAGGTAGAGTTGGAGTAAGGGAGAAGAAATGAAATTTATATCAGGGTCACATTGCACTATCTAGCAGAAAACACTGGGGACTTACCAAGAACGCTTGGCTAATACTGGGGATGGCAGAACTGTACTTTGAGGAGAGACTGGTTCTACTGGGCTTGAATGCTTTAAAGTTTTGAAGGATAAGAAGAGCTGGACAGACCAGATGTAAGAAAGATGTTTCCCCTGTGATGGGGAGTGCAGAGCCAGGAACAATGCAATCTCAGGCTATGAGGGTAGGCTATTTAGGACTGAAGCCACTTCAACTGAGGGACTCAAAAGAGCGATGTTTCCACTGAAATCAATGTGCAGGATTATGGGGTACAGCAATTGGGACCAGTTCCTGGACAAGTGGGACAAGTAATCAAGGACAAGATGACAGAAAGGAGAATAAGAAAAGTGACAGAGAAATCCAGGGCCAAACAGGGCCACAGCAAAAGATAAGTGGGAATCATAGAATTCCTACAGTGTGGAAACAGGTCCTTCAGCCCATCAACATCAAACCTCAGAGCATCCCACTCAGACCTATCCCCCTATAACCCACTTAATCTACACACCCCTGAACACTACAGGCAATTTAGCATGGCCATCCACTCTAACCTGCACATCTTTGGACTGTGGGAGGAAACTGGAGCACCCTGAAGAAACCCACGCAGACACGGGGAGAATGTGCAAACTCCACACAGACAGTTACCCGAGGCTGGAATCAAACCCAGGTCCCTGGTACTGTGAGGAAGCAGCATTAATTCCTGAGCCACCAGAATGGGACAAGTAATGTTAAAAAGACAAGTCTTGAGGCTTTGTGCCCTAAAGCATAGAACATTCACAATAACATGGATGAATTAAACATACAAGTAAATGAAAGCTGGTATCATATAATTGGGATTACGGAGACATAGCTGCAGTGTGACCAGGGATGGGAACTGAATGTCCCAGGGTTTTCACTTTTGAAAAGAGCAGACAGAAAGGAAAAGGGGGCAGAGTTGCATTGCTGGTTAAAGGGGAAATTAATGCAACAATGAGGAAGGATAGTGAAATCTTTAAGCGTCAAGCCTAGGAATACTAAGAGGGAAAGAACAATCATGGGGGTTGTATATTCACCTGCAAATTGTAGGCATGATGTTGGCAATGGAATTAAATAGGAAAACAGACACACACAATAAAGGATCATCTGTAGTTATGGGTGACATTGATCTGTACATAACTTGGGTAAATCAAATCAGCAACAATATTGTAGAGGAGGAATTCCTGCAACGTACATTGAATAATTTTCTGGGCCAATACATTAATGAACAAATTGGAGAACAGACCAACTAGACGGGGACAGGAGGATAAAGTGTTACAAATGGGACAGATTTGGCATCAGTGGGACCTGTACAAGCTGGAGGGGTTGCAACTGAACCAGAATGGGTCCCAATGTCCTTGCTAGGAGCTTTGCCTGTACTATTGAATAGGTTTTAAACTGACTTGGTGGGGGGGGATGAGCGGATGGGGGGATGCAAGAACAAAATAGATTTAAAGTCAGGAGCAAGGTCCAAACAGATGTCGAAGGAATGCTGGGACAGTCATGTTGGCCTGGCCAGTGATGCCATGAATGGATTAAAAAAAGGGCTTTGACAAGGTCCCACATGGAAGGCTGGTCCAAAAGCTGAGAGCCCATGGGATCCAAGGCAATTTGCCAAATTGGACCCACAACTGACTTCCAAATACAAAGCAAAGGGTGATGGTGGAGGGATGTCCTTGCAATTGGAAAATTAGGGGGTACTACAGGGCTTGGCAGTGGGCCCCTCAACTTTTGTTACGGACATTAACTACTAAGATGTGAACGTTTAAAGTATAATTAGCAAGTTTGCAGGGGGCTCAAAAATTGCATTGATAGTGGGAAGGATGGTCTCAGGCTAGAGTCTGATATTGAGTAGCTAGTAAATAGGGCAGAGCAAGGCAGATTGAATTTAATCCTGATAAGTACAAGGTGATACATTTCGGTATGTTTAATAAGGGAATGATGGAACACAATGTATGGGTCTTCCAAATGTCTTCCAAAGTATGGGAGTACTTTCCAAATATTGACTGGGAACACTATAACTTTACAAATATTGACTGGGAACACTATACTTTCCAAATATTGACTGGGAACACTATAACTTACCAAATATTGACTGGGAACACTATAGTTCGAGTACTATAGATGGGTCAGTTTTTGTCCAGTGTGTGCAGGAGGGCTTCCTGACACAGTATGTAGATAGGCCAACAAGGAGGCCAACAAGGGGTGAAGCCACATTAGATGTGGTACTTGGTAATGAGCCCGGCCAGGTGTTAGATTTGGAAGTAGGTGAGCACTTTGGTGATAGCGATCACAATTCTGTTATGTTTACTTTAGTAATGGAAAGGGATAGGTGTATACCACTGGACAAGAGTTATAGCTGGGGGAAAGGCAATTACGATGAGATTAGGCAAGATTTCGGGAGCATAGGATGGGGAAGGAAACTGCAGGGGATGGGCACATTAGAAATGTGGAGTTTATCAAAGGAAAAGCTCCTGTGTGTCCTAGATAAGTATGTACCTGTCAGGAAGGGAGGAAGCTGTAGAGTGCGGGAGCCGTGGTTTATGAAGGAGGTGGTATCTCTGGTCAAGAGGAAGAAGAAGGCTTATGTTAGGATGAGATGTGAAGGCTCAGTTAGGGCACTTGAGGGCTACGAGGTAGCCAGGAAAGACCTAAAGAGAGAGCTCAGAAGAGCCAGGAGGAGACATGAGAAGTTGTTGGCGGATAGGATCAGGGTAAACCCTAAGGCTTTCTATAGGTATTTAAGGAATAAAAGAATGACGAAAGTAAGATTAGGCCCAATCAAGGATAATAGTGGTAAGTGGTGTGTGGAGTCAGAGGAGATGGGGAAACGCTAAATGAATATTTTTCAACAGTATTCACTCTAGAAAACGACAATGTTGTCAAGGAGAATACTGAGATACAGGCTACTAGACTAGGTGGGATTGAGGTTCACAAGGAAGAGGTATTAGAAATCCTTCAGAGTGTGAAGATAGATAAGTCCCTTGGGCCGGATGGGATTTATCCTAGGATCCTCTGGGAAGCCAGGGAGGAGATTGCCGAGCCTTTGGCATTGATCTTTAACTCGTCAGTGTCTACAGGAATAGTGCTAGATGACTGGAGGATAGCAAATGTGGTTCCCCTGTTCAAGAAGGGGAGTAGAAATAACCCTGGTAATTATAGACCAGTGAGCCTTACCTCAGTTGTTGGTAAAGTGTTGGAAAAGGTTATAAGGGATGGGATTTATAATCATCTAGAAAAGAATAAATTGATTAGGAATAGTCAGCACGGTTTTGTGAAGGAAGGTCGTGCCTCACAAAACTTACTGAGTTCTTTGAGAAGGTGACCAAACAGGTAGATGAGAGTAAACCGGTTGATGTGGCGTATATGGATTTCAGCAAGGCGTTCGATAAAGTTCCCCACAATAGGCTATTGTACAAAATGCGGAAGAATGGAATTGTGGGAGATATAGCAGTTTGGATTGGAAATTGGCTTGCTGCAAGAAGACAGACGGTGGTAGTTGATGGGAAATGTTCATCCTGGAGACCAGTTACTAGTGGTGTACCGCAAGGGTCGGCGTTGGGTCCACTGCTGTTTGTCATTTTTATAAATGACCTGGATGAGGGCGTAGAAGGATGGGTTAGTAAATTTGCGGATGACACTAAGGTCGGTGGAGTTGTGGATAGTGACGAAGGATGCTGTAGGTTGCAGAGAGACATAGATAAGCTGCAGAGCTGGGCTGAAAGGTGGCAAATGGAGTTTAATGCAGACAAGTGTGAGGTGATGCACTTTGGTAGGAGTAACCGGAAGGCAAAGTACTGGGCTAATGGTAAGACTCTTGGTAGTGTAGATGAGCAGAGAGATCCCGGTGTCCATGTACACAGATCCTTGAAACTTGCCACCCAGGTTGACAGGGTTGTTAAGAAGGCATACAGTGTTTTAACTTTTGTTAATAGAGGGATCGAGTTCCGGAACCAAGAGGTTATGGTGAAGCTGTACAAAACTCTGGTGCGGCCGCATTGGAGTATTGTGTACAGTTCTGGTCACCACATTATAAGAAGGATGTGGAAGCTTTGGAAAGGGTGCAGAGGAAATTTATTAGGATGTTGTCTGGTATGGAGGGAAGGTCTTACGAGGAAAGGCTGAGGGACTTGAGGCTATTTTCATGAGAGAGAAGAAGGTTGAGAGGTGACTTAATTGAAAATATAAAATAATCAGAGGGTTAGATAGGGTGGATAGGGAGAGCCTTTTTCCTAGGATGGTGACGGCGAGCACGAGGGGGCATAGCTTTAAATTGAGGGGTGAAAGATATAGGACAGATGTCAGAGGTAGTTTCTTTACTCAGAGAGTAGTAACGGAATGGAACGCTTTGCCTGCAACGGTAGTAGATTCGCCAACTTTAGGTACATTTAAGTCATCATTGGATAAGCATATGGACGTACATGGAATAGTGTAGGTTAGATGGGCTTGAGATCGGAATGACAGGTCGGCACAACATCGAGGGCTGAAGGGCCTGTACTGTGCTGTAATGTTCTATAAGGTCAGTTCCCAGAGACTACTGAAGAACAAAGAGACCTGAGTGCACTGGCGAAAGTCCAGAGGAGATTCACCAGGATGCTGCCTGGAACTAAAAGTCTCAGTTATGAGGAAAGTCTGGATAGGCTGTTTATTTTCCTTGGAGCAGAGGGTGCTCCGAGTGAGGTACATAACATTATGACAAGTACAGATAGGGTAGATTGTGAGAATCTTTCCCCCATGGCAGATGTGTCTAAGACCAGAGGGAATAAATTTAAGATGAGGAACAAGTGGTTTAGAGATTTGAGAAAAATGTCTTTCACCCTGAGAATGGTAGAAATAAGGAACCTGCTGTGTGAGAGGGTAGTGGAGGCAGGTACTCTCACAACATTGAAGAACCATCTGGACGAGCACTTAAAATGCCAGGGTATAGTAGGCTGTGGGCCTAGTGCAGGTAAATGGGATTAATGTAGTTTGGTGACGGCAAGAACTGCAGACGCTGGAGTCAGAGACAACAGGGTGGAGCTGGAGAAACACAGCAGGCCAGGCAGCACCAGAGGAGCAGGAACATTGACGTTATGGGTCAGGAATGGCGGGGTGGGGGGGGGGGGGGGGTGGGAGGAGTACAGCTGTATGTTACAAACGACAAGACCTTCTGGTCGCGAACTATTTCAAACACTCCTCCCACTCCCTGGGTGATATGTCCATCCTGGGCCTTCTCCAGTGACACAATTAGACCACCCACAATGGCCGAAACATGGAATTCACCAGTTTTAAAATCTCCCCATCCCTGGCCTCATCCCATGGCCAACCCTCCCCCTCTCATCCCTGCCTCCGTGTCCTGACACAAACCATCTATCTTCTCTCTCACCCGTCCACCCCATACACCTCAGTGACCAATCCCCACCACTGCCAACCTGCACTCACCTTCTCCAGCCCCACACACCCTCTCTACTTATTTGAGCTCTCTTCCACCAGCCCCATTTTTGAAGAAGGGTTCCAAACTGAAACATCAGCTTTCCTGCTCCTTTGATGCTGCTTGGTCTGCTATGCTCATCCAGCTCCACACTGTGATGTCTCTTAATGTAGTCTGGTGTTTGATGGTCGACACATGGCACTCCAGTATTGACTAAGCCATTTAGGAATTTGATGAGGAGGAATGTCTTCACCCAGGGAATTCACTGTCAGAAAAAGCATCAGGGCTAAAGTGCTACGATCTCAAGGAGTCAGATGCAGCAATCAGGGCTAAAGGGTCCGAGGGAAAAGCAGGAACAGGACCTTGAGATGAACGATCAGCTGCGATCAAATGAATGCCGGAGCAGGTTGAACAACGCACTGCTGGTCCATTTCTGTCTCAGCGCTCCCTCAGCACTGACCCTCCGACAGTGTCCACTCCCTCAGCACTGATCCTCCGACAATGTGACACTCCCTCATCACTGACCCTCCGACAGTGTCCACTCCCTCAGCACTGACCCTCCGACAGTGCGGCACTCCCTCAGCACTGACCCTCCGACAGTGCGGTGCTCCCTCAGCACTGACCCTCCGACAGTGTCGCGCTCCCTCATCACTGATCCTCCGACAGTGCGACACTCCTTAAGCACTGACCCTCCGACAGTGTGGTGCTCCCTCAGCACTGACCCTCCGACAGTGTCGCGCTCCCTCATCACTGATCCTCCGACAGTGCGACACTCCTTAAGCACTGACCCTCCGACAGTGTGGTGCTCCCTCAGCACTGACCCTCCGACAGTGCGACGCTCCTTCAGCATTGACCCTCCGACAGTGCGACGCTCCCTCAGCATTGACCCTCCAACAATACGGCGCTCCCTCAGCACTGACCATCCGACCGTGCGGCGCTCCCTCAGCACTGTCCCTCCGACAGCGCGGCGCTCCCTCAGCATTGACCCTCCGACAGTGCGGTGCTCCCTCAGCACTGACCCTACGACAGTGCCCACTCCCTCAGCACTGATCCTCCAACGATGCGGCGCTCCCTCAGCATTGAGCCTCGAACAATACAGCACTCCCTCAATACTGACCCTGCGACAGTGTGGCGCTCCCTCAGCACTGACCCTCCGACAGTGCGGCGCTCCCTCAGCACTGACCCTCCGACAGTGCGGCGCTCCCTCAGCACTGACCCTCCGACAGTGCCCACTCCCTCAGCACTGACCCTCCGACAGTGCGGCGCTCCCTCAGTACTGACCCTCCGACAGTGCCCACTCCCTCAGCACTGACCCCCCGACAGTGCAACGTTCCTTCAGCACTGACCCTCCGACAGTGCCCACTCCCTCAGCAATGACCCTCCGACAGTGCCCATTCCCTCAGCACTGACCCTCCGACAGAGCTACGTTCCTTCAGCACTGACCCTCTGACAGTGCCCACTCCCTCAGCATTGACCCTCCGACGGTGACCACTCCCTCAGCATTGACCCTCCAACAATACGGCGCTCCCTCAGCACTGACCCTCCGACAGTGTCGCGCTCCCTCATCACTGATCCTCCGACAGTGCGACACTCCTTAAGCACTGACCCTCCGACAGTGTGGTGCTCCCTCAGCACTGACCCTCCGACAGTGCGACGCTCCTTCAGCATTGACCCTCCGACAGTGCGACGCTCCCTCAGCATTGACCCTCCAATAATACGGCACTCCCTCAGCACTGACCCTCCAACAGTACGGTGCTCCCTCAGCATTGACCCTCCGACAGTGCAGCACTCCCTCAGCATTGACCCTCCGACGGTGACCACTCCCTCAGCATTGACCCTCCAACAATACGGCGCTCCCTCAGCACTGACCATCCGACCGTGCGGCGCTCCCTCAGCACTGTCCCTCCGACAGCGCGGCGCTCCCTCAGCATTGACCCTCCGACAGTGCGGTGCTCCCTCAGCACTGACCCTACGACAGTGCCCACTCCCTCAGCACTGACCCTCCAACGATGCGGCGCTCCCTCAGCATTGAGCCTCGAACAATACAGCACTCCCTCAATACTGACCCTGTGACAGTGTGGCGCTCCCTCAGCACTGACCCTCCGACAGTGTCGCGCTCCCTCATCACTGATCCTCCGACAGTGCGACACTCCTTAAGCACTGACCCTCCGACAGTGTGGTGCTCCCTCAGCACTGACCCTCCGACAGTGCGACGCTCCTTCAGCATTGACCCTCCGACAGTGCGACGCTCCCTCAGCATTGACCCTCCAACAATACGGCGCTCCCTCAGCACTGACCATCCGACCGTGCGGCGCTCCCTCAGCACTGTCCCTCCGACAGCGCGGCGCTCCCTCAGCATTGACCCTCCGACAGTGCGGTGCTCCCTCAGCACTGACCCTACGACAGTGCCCACTCCCTCAGCACTGATCCTCCAACGATGCGGCGCTCCCTCAGCATTGAGCCTCGAACAATACAGCACTCCCTCAATACTGACCCTGCGACAGTGTGGCGCTCCCTCAGCACTGACCCTCCGACAGTGCGGCGCTCCCTCAGCACTGACCCTCCGACAGTGCGGCGCTCCCTCAGCACTGACCCTCCGACAGTGCCCACTCCCTCAGCACTGACCCTCCGACAGTGCGGCGCTCCCTCAGTACTGACCCTCCGACAGTGCCCACTCCCTCAGCACTGACCCCCCGACAGTGCAACGTTCCTTCAGCACTGACCCTCCGACAGTGCCCACTCCCTCAGCAATGACCCTCCGACAGTGCCCACTCCCTCAGCACTGACCCTCCGACAGAGCTACGTTCCTTCAGCACTGACCCTCTGACAGTGCCCACTCCCTCAGCACTGACTCTCCGACAGTGCGTCGCTCCCTCAGCACTGACCCTCCGACAGTGCCCACTCCCTGAGCACTGACCCTCCGACAGTGCAACGTTCCTTCATCACTGACCCTCCGACAGTGCCCACTCCCTCAGCAATGACCCTCCGACAGTGCCCACTCCCTCAGCACTGACCCTCCGACAGTGCAACGTTCCTTCAGCAAAGACCCTCCGACAGTGCCCACTCCCTCAGCAATGACCCTCCGACAGTGCCCACTCCCTCAGCACTGACCCTCCGACAGTGCGACGTTCCTTCAGCACTAACCCTCCGACAGTGCTTCTCTTACTCAGTACTGATCATTGGACAGTGCGGCTGATTGTTGAAATACTTTCTCCTTGCAATTCCAACAACGTTCAAGAAGCTTGACACCTCCTAGGGCAAAGCAGGCCACTTGGCATCGCGCCAACAAGCATCCACACCCTCTGTCACCAACACTCAGTCGCAGCAGTGTGTACCATCTACAAGATGCACTGCAGAAATTCACCAAAGATCCTCTGGCAGCGCCTTCTAAACCCACGATCACTTCAGGAAAAACAAAGACAAGATACATGGGAAGACAAACAGAAGTTGCCATAAGTTCTGTGCTGTCTTGTTGTATGTATGTATGTAAAAGCTCAGCAGCTCTGCAGCCATCTGTGGAGAGAAACCAGAGTTCGCATATCGGGTCCAGTGACCATTCTTCAGTACTGAAAGTAGCCAAGAAAAGATTGGTATATACGATAGATACGGTGTAGGGGGAAGCTGATGGAATAAACACTGGCTGGAGATAGAGCCGATAGAGAGAAGAACAGTTGGACAGACAAGGGAGTGGATAACGGTCAGTGTAGAACAGTGAATTGCTAATGGGGACTATTAGTGACTAACCATAGGTTGTGTGTAATAGCAGACCATGTAATAACAAGGCCTAGTGTGTAATGGAATTGGGCTACGGACATGGGAGAAGTTGCTTTAAGCCCTAAAATTGCTGAACTCGATATTAGGTCCAAATGTGGTGCTAGTTTATGAGCTTGCACTGAACTTCAGTGGACACTGCAGCAAGCCTGAGGCAGAGATATTGGTTAGCGAACTCAGTGGTGTGTTGAAGTAGCAGGCAACTGGAAGCTCAAGGTCATTTTTGTGAACAGGACATAGGTGTTCTGCGAAGGGGACCTCTGTGCTTTGTTTCCCCAATGTTGAGAGAGGAAGTAAATGGGCAGGTACTACACCTTCTGCAGTTGCAGGGGAAGATTCTGTGGATCTATGTAGGCTGTTGGGAGTGAAAGAGGAGTGTGCCAAGATATATCAGAGGGAACAGGCCTTGCACAAGACTGACAAGGAGAGCAGAATATGTGTCTGGAGGTTGCAGATTTGGCAGCTAATAATCCTCTGGTTGCAGATGTTAGTGGGATGGTGGTTGAGGGCAAGGGGGACACCATCGCTGTTGTGGAGAGGAAACAAGGAGGTGAGGGGTGAAGTGTGGGAGATGGATCAGAACCAGCTGAAAGTCCTGTCAGACTTTCAAGGTGCTGAGGAATCCTTGGGAGAGGAAAAAGGTGGACATTTCAGAGGCTGCCTTGTTAAAGTTGGCCTCATCAGAACAGACGCAATGGAGGCAAAGAAACTGGGAGAATAGATAGAGTCTTTACAGGAAGCAGAGTGAGAGCAAGTACGGTCAAGGTAACTTAGCGAGTCGGTGGGTTTGTAATCGAAAGAAGGTCACCAGAAAGGAAACGTTGAACTTGATTGTTCTCCACAGATGCCGCCAGACCTACTGAGCTTTTCCAGAAATTTCTGTTTTTGATTCAAGTTTCGAGCAGCACTGTTTTCTTTTTTAACACGGGAACACCACCCCCTGTAAGTTCCCCTCTAAGCCACTCACCATCCTGTCTTGGAAATATATCACCGTTCCTTCATTCCCTCCCTAAGGGCATTACGGGTCTACCCACAGCATATCAACTGCAGTGGTTCTAGAAGGCAGCTCAGCAACACCTTTCCAGCTTGTACAAGGGGGCATAGCTACAAATTGAGGGGTGATTGATTTAAGACAGATGTCAGAGGCAGGCTCTTTACTCAGAGAATGGTAAGGGCTTGGAACACCCTGCCTGCCAATGTAGTTAATTCAGCCACATTAGGGGCATTTAAACAGTCCTTGGATAAGCATATGGATGATGATGGGATAGTGTAGGGGGAGGGGCTTAGATTAGTTCAAAAGGTCGGCGCATCAACGAGGGCCGAAGGGCCTGTTCTGCGCTGTATTGTTCTATGTTCTATGTTCTCTAGGGCAACTAGGGACGGGCAATAAGTGCTGGACCCAGCTAGTGACACCACATCTCAAGAATGATGAAAAATAAAAGTGCAATTGAGCAAATGGATGGAAATCAGAATGTCGATTGTCTTTGTAGCTGTTAATTTCCTATTATTTACAACCCCCCAACATGATCCACAGAAACTTACGTATTAATGCTCTTGATTCCAGGCACAAAACATCAGCAGAACACTGATCACAGCAATTAGCACTTTCAACAGTACAGAATCTATCTCAGAATACACAGCACCTGATCCCCCACACACAGTGACTCTCACTGGGCTACAGTCCCACACACTGACTCTCACTGGGGTACAGTCTAACACACTGACTCTCACTGGGGTACAGTCCCACACACACTGACTCGCACTGGGGTACAGTCCAACACACACTGACTCTCACTGGGGTACAGACCCACACACATTGACTCTCACTGGGGTACATTCCCACACACACTGACTCTCACTGGGGTACAGTCCCACACACTGACTCTCACTGGGGTACAGTCCCACACACACACTGACTCTCACTGGGGTACAGTCCCACACACACTGACTCTCACTGGGGTACCGTCCCATACACATTGACTCTCACTGGGGTACAGTCCCACACACACTGACTCTCACTGGGGTACAGTCCCATACACATTAACTCTCACTGGGGTACAGTCCCACACACACTGTCAATGGGATACAGTCCCACACACACACTGACTCTCACTGGGGTACGGTCCCACACACACACTGACTCTCACTGGGGTACAGTCCCACACACACACTGACTCTCACTGGGGTAGAGTCCCACACACACACTGACTCTCACTGGGGTAGAGTCACACACAGACACTGACTCTCACTGGAATACAGTCCCACACACACACTGACTCTCACTGGGGTACGGTCACACACACACTGACTCTCACTGGGGTACAGTCACACACACACACACACTTGACTCTCACTGGGGTATGGTCCCCCACACACACTGACTCTCACTGGGGTACGGTCACACACACACTGACTCTTACTGGGGTACAGTCCAACACACACACTGACTCTCACTGGGATACAGTCCCACACACACACTGACTCTCACTGGGGTACGGTCACACGCACACTGACTCTCACTGGGGTACAGTCCCACACACACTGGCTCTCACTGGGGTACAGTCCCACACACACACTGACTCTCACTGGGGTACAGTCCCACATACACTGGCTCTCACTGGGGTACAGTCCCACACACACACACTGACTCTCACTGGGGTACGGTCCCACACACACTGGCTCTCACTGGCTTATATTTCCACACACACTGACTCTGATACTTGCCCACTGTCATCAGTTCAGCGTCGGAGAGGTGGCCCTGCATGTTGGACAGTCTGCATTGTGGCAACTGCTATAATGGGCCCATTCCCCCTCTTTGCTTGGGAAGTTTGTCTTCAGGAGCATCCGTGGAGATTGGTGGGACTTTCTGGGCAAGCCCCTTTGAGTCAGCATTGCAGTCAAGTGTTCACTTTGTGTCTGGGCAATGGGATTGCCCACTGGTGAACTCTGACCTTGGGCCTTGCTCAAACATTGCTGCTCTCTGTATTTACAACAAAAACACAAAACCCAAAAGCATCACTTGTCCTGCAATGGACAAAATGCACAGCAAATTAAAGTAGGCCTCGTGTTTGGGCCTCTGACAGAGTTATGGAAGGGATGGTCACTGCAAGTATCGGTAAATCTTGAAGCAGTGATTCCCCGAGTCAGCAACAGCCACGTGTCCATCTGAGGTCAGTGCCAGGCCCTGTGGTCCATACAGAGGGTCAGCAGAGGTGTTAATGTAAGACAGGAAGGATCCAGAGCTATCAAACACCTGTGGAAAGAGAGACAGAGAGAGAAGAGTGAGAGTGGGGAGAGAGATAGACACACTGACAGAGAGGGACGGTGAGGTTGGAGGTGAGAGAAACACAGAAGGAGAGAGAGTATTATGAAATGAGAAATAATAATTGTCAGTCTAGCTATGTGAAGCAACATGGGAACGAACAAGCAGAATATGATAGAATTCCTCACTGAAATGGACGGTGAGGTAGATGACTCTGAGAGCAGGGTCCTGCACCTAAACAGAGGAAGCCATGCTGGTGCAAAGCACGAGCTAGTGATCATGCACTAAAGCTCCCTCTGCAATGCCCCCTCAAGAAATACACCAGGATAGGTACAACAGGGGGTAGAGACAGAGTACAGTTCCCTCTGCACCGTCCCTGATCAAACAATCCCACAATAGGGACAGTACAGGGTTATGTACAGAGTTAAGCTTCCTCTACACTATTAAACACTCCCAGGACAGTGACAGCACAGAGTTAGATACAGAGTAAAGACCCCACTACACTGTCCTCCTCAAACACTCCCAGGACAGGGACAGCACAGAGTTAGATACAGAGTAAAGACCCCACTACACTGTCCTCCTCAAACACTCCCAGGACAGGGACAGTATGGGGTTAGATACAGAGTAAAGACCCCACTACACTGTCCTCCTCAAACACTCCCAGGACAGGGACAGCACAGAGTTAGATACAGAGTAAAGACCCCACTACACTGTCCTCCTCAAACACTCCCAGGACAGGGACAGTATGGGGTTAGATACAGAGTAAAGACCCCACTACACTGTCCTCCTCAAACACTCCCAGGACAGGGACAGCACAGAGTTAGATACAGAGTAAAGACCCCACTACACTGTCCTCCTCAAACACTCCCAGGACAGGGACAGTATGGGGTTAGATACAGAGTAAAGACCCCACTACACTGT
Organism: Stegostoma tigrinum; assembly: GCF_030684315.1. Classification (NCBI taxonomy): domain Eukaryota; kingdom Metazoa; phylum Chordata; class Chondrichthyes; order Orectolobiformes; family Stegostomatidae; genus Stegostoma; species Stegostoma tigrinum. Next base: position 114,105,570 of record NC_081359.1, on the reverse strand, counting down.
CCTCCTCAAACACTCCCAGGACAGTGACAGCACAGAGTTAGATACAGAGTAAAGACCCCACTACACTGTCCTCCTCAAACACTCCCAGGACAGGGACAGTATGGGGTTAGATACAGAGTAAAGACCCCACTACACTGTCCTCCTCAAACACTCCCAGGACAGGGACAGCACAGAGTTAGATACAGAGTAAAGACCCCACTACACTGACCTCCTCAAACACTCCCAGGACAGTGACAGCACAGAGTTAGATACAGAGTAAAGACCCCACTACACTGTCCTCCTCAAACACTCCCAGGACAGTGACAGCACAGAGTTAGATACAGAGTAAAGACCCCACTACACTGACCTCCTCAAACACTCCCAGGACAGGGACAGTATGGGGTTAGATACAGAGTAAAGACCCCACTACACTGTCCTCCTCAAACACTCCCAGGACAGGGACAGTATGGGGTTAGATACAGAGTAAAGACCCCACTACACTGTCCTCCTCAAACACTCCCAGGACAGGGACAGTATGGGGTTAGATACAGAGTAAAGACCCCACTACACTGTCCTCCTCAAACACTCCCAGGACAGGGACAGTATGGGGTTAGATACAGAGTAAAGACCCCACTACACTGTCCTCCTCAAACACTCCCAGGACAGTGACAGCACAGAGTTAGATACAGAGTAAAGACCCCACTACACTGTCCTCCTCAAACACTCCCAGGACAGGGACAGTATGGGGTTAGATCCAGAGTAAAGACCCCACTACACTGTCCTCCTCAAACACTCCCAGGACAGGGACAGTATGGGGTTAGATACAGAGTAAAGACCCCACTACACTGTCCTCCTCAAACACTCCCAGGACAGGGACAGTATGGGGTTAGATACAGAGTAAAGACCCCACTACACTGTCCTCCTCAAACACTCCCAGGACAGGGACAGTATGGGGTTAGATACAGAGTAAAGACCCCACTACACTGTCCTCCTCAAACACTCCCAGGACAGGGACAGCACAGAGTTAGATACAGAGTAAAGACCCCACTACACTGTCCTCCTCAAACACTCCCAGGACAGGGACAGTATGGGGTTAGATACAGAGTAAAGACCCCACTACACTGTCCTCCTCAAACACTCCCAGGACAGGGACAGTATGGGGTTAGATACAGAGTAAAGACCCCACTACACTGTCCTCCTCAAACACTCCCAGGACAGTGACAGCACAGAGTTAGATACAGAGTAAAGACCCCACTACACTGTCCTCCTCAAACACTCCCAGGACAGGGACAGCACAGAGTTAGATACAGAGTAAAGACCCCACTACACTGTCCTCCTCAAACACTCCCAGGACAGGGACAGTATGGGGTTAGATACAGAGTAAAGACCCCACTACACTGACCTCCTCAAACACTCCCAGGACAGGGACAGTATGGGGTTAGATACAGAGTAAAGACCCCACTACACTGTCCTCCTCAAACACTCCCAGGACAGGGACAGTATGGGGTTAGATACAGAGTAAAGACCCCACTACACTGTCCTCCTCAAACACTCCCAGGACAGGGACAGTATGGGGTTAGATACAGAGTAAAGACCCCACTACACTGTCCTCCTCAAACACTCCCAGGACAGGGACAGTATGGGGTTAGATACAGAGTAAAGACCCCACTACACTGACCTCCTCAAACACTCCCAGGACAGGGACAGTATGGGGTTAGATACAGAGTAAAGACCCCACTACACTGTCCTCCTCAAACACTCCCAGGACAGGGACAGTATGGGGTTAGATACAGAGTAAAGACCCCACTACACTGACCTCCTCAAACACTCCCAGGACAGGGACAGTATGGGGTTAGATACAGAGTAAAGACCCCACTACACTGTCCTCCTCAAACACTCCCAGGACAGGGACAGTATGGGGTTAGATACAGAGTAAAGACCCCACTACACTGTCCTCCTCAAACACTCCCAGGACAGGGACAGTATGGGGTTAGATACAGAGTAAAGACCCCACTACACTGTCCTCCTCAAACACTCCCAGGACAGTGACAGCACAGAGTTAGATACAGAGTAAAGACCCCACTACACTGTCCTCCTCAAACACTCCCAGGACAGTGACAGCACAGAGTTAGATACAGAGTAAAGACCCCACTACACTGTCCTCCTCAAACACTCCCAGGACAGTGACAGCACAGAGTTAGATACAGAGTAAAGACCCCACTACACTGTCCTCCTCAAACACTCCCAGGACAGGGACAGTATGGGGTTAGATACAGAGTAAAGACCCCACTACACTGTCCTCCTCAAACACTCCCAGGACAGGGACAGTATGGGGTTAGATACAGAGTAAAGACCCCACTACACTGTCCTCCTCAAACACTCCCAGGACAGGGACAGTATGGGGTTAGATACAGAGTAAAGACCCCACTACACTGTCCTCCTCAAACACTCCCAGGACAGGGACAGTATGGGGTTAGATACAGAGTAAAGACCCCACTACACTGTCCTCCTCAAACACTCCCAGGACAGGGACAGTATGGGGTTAGATACAGAGTAAAGACCCCACTACACTGTCCTCCTCAAACACTCCCAGGACAGGGACAGTATGGGGTTAGATCCAGAGTAAAGACCCCACTACACTGTCCTCCTCAAACACTCCCAGGACAGTGACAGCACAGAGTTAGATACAGAGTAAAGACCCCACTACACTGTCCTCCTCAAACACTCCCAGGACAGTGACAGCACAGAGTTAGATACAGAGTAAAGACCCCACTACACTGTCCTCCTCAAACACTCCCAGGACAGGGACAGTATGGGGTTAGATACAGAGTAAAGACCCCACTACACTGTCCTCCTCAAACACTCCCAGGACAGGGACAGTATGGGGTTAGATACAGAGTAAAGACCCCACTACACTGTCCTCCTCAAACACTCCCAGGACAGGGACAGTATGGGGTTAGATACAGAGTAAAGACCCCACTACACTGTCCTCCTCAAACACTCCCAGGACAGGGACAGTATGGGGTTAGATACAGAGTAAAGACCCCACTACACTGTCCTCCTCAAACACTCCCAGGACAGTGACAGCACAGAGTTAGATACAGAGTAAAGACCCCACTACACTGTCCTCCTCAAACACTCCCAGGACAGGGACAGTATGGGGTTAGATACAGAGTAAAGACCCCACTACACTGTCCTCCTCAAACACTCCCAGGACAGGGACAGTATGGGGTTAGATACAGAGTAAAGACCCCACTACACTGTCCTCCTCAAACACTCCCAGGACAGTGACAGCACAGAGTTAGATACAGAGTAAAGACCCCACTACACTGTCCTCCTCAAACACTCCCAGGACAGGGACAGTATGGGGTTAGATCCAGAGTAAAGACCCCACTACACTGTCCTCCTCAAACACTCCCAGGACAGGGACAGTATGGGGTTAGATACAGAGTAAAGACCCCACTACACTGTCCTCCTCAAACACTCCCAGGACAGGGACAGTATGGGGTTAGATACAGAGTAAAGACCCCACTACACTGTCCTCCTCAAACACTCCCAGGACAGGGACAGTATGGGGTTAGATACAGAGTAAAGACCCCACTACACTGTCCTCCTCAAACACTCCCAGGACAGGGACAGCACAGAGTTAGATACAGAGTAAAGACCCCACTACACTGTCCTCCTCAAACACTCCCAGGACAGGGACAGTATGGGGTTAGATCCAGTTTGTTGTTCACCTGTATTCGGCTGTTTCCCCAGTCAGCGACAATGATGTTCCCATTGGTATCAACGGCCACCCCAGTGGGAGCATTGAACTGTCCGTTCCCCTCTCCATGCGATCCAAACTTGAAGAGGAATTCACCATCAGAATTATAAACCTGTCCAGATCAGAAATGCAGTGTCAATGTTCCCAGCCTCGAAACAGCCTGTCAAGAGGCAGCGTGTATGACACTGTCCACACACACAGCCCGAAGGTCTCCCTGACCACACGCACTATGGGGGGGATGTGTGTCCCTGACCACACGCACTGTGGGGGGGGGGTGTGTCCCTGACCACACACATTATGGGGGGGGGGTGTGTACCTGACCACATGCACTGTTGAGGGGGTGTGTACCTGATCATACGCACTGTGGGGGGTGTGTCCCTGACCATACACACTGTCGGGGGGGGGTGTGACCCTGACCATACGCACTATGGGGGGTGTGTACCTGATCATACGCACTGTGGGGGGTGTGTCCCTGACCATACGCACTGTGGGGGGTGTGTCCCTGACCATACGCACTGTGGGGGGTGTGTCCCTGACCATACGCACTATGGGGGGTGTGTACCTGATCATACGCACTGTGGGGGGTGTGTCCCTGACCATACGCACTGTGGGGGGTGTGTCCCTGACCATACGCACTGTCGGGGGGGGGTGTGACCCTGACCACACGCACTATGGGGGGTGTGTCCCTGACCATATGCACTATGGGGGGTGTGTCCCTGACCATATGCACTGTGGGGGGTGTGTCCCTGACCATACGCACTGTGGGGGGTGTGTCCCTGACCATACGCACTGTCGGGGGGGGGTGTGACCCTGACCACACGCACTGTGGGGGGTGTGTCCCTGACCATACGCACTGTCGGGGGGGGGTGTGACCCTGACCATACGCACTGTGGGGGGTGTGTCCCTGACCATACGCACTGTCGGGGGGGGGTGTGACCCTGACCATACGCACTGTGGGGGGTGTGTCCCTGACCATACGCACTGTCGGGGGGGGGTGTGACCCTGACCACACGCACTATGGGGGGTGTGTCCCTGACCATATGCACTGTGGGGGCACTGAACACACACAGTATTGGGTGAAGGGGCTCTAACAGTATTCCTGGAGTAGGTAGTGACTGTAATCCAGGGTGGGGATGGCCCTTTGGGGTCATTCTCCCTTCCTCACTGGGGATTCACCCCACCTCATCCCACCCCAGAGCTCACTCCTCCCTCTGGGTTCTCTCTCAGCCCAGTGTTGAGGGTGGTGGGACAGTGCAATGTAGCTGCTGGCTGTGATCTGCCTCACCTTCACCGAGTGGTTGTGGAAATCTGTCACCAGGATCTCGTGTCTATTGTTCACCGCCACAAAGTGAGGGCCTGGAAAAGCAGTAAAACTGAGATCAGTCAGGGTATAGCCTACATCAGCCCAGCCAGGCCTGGCCCAAACCCACAACATGGAGCCTGCCAGAGGCAGACATGCCCAGCACCCACACTGCCGCCCCACCTCACTGCCCAGGGACAAGAGGAGTCTCCCCCATTCCCTCTGACTGCCCAAGGCAAAAGGAGTCACCCCCCCCACCCCCCACATCCCCAACGGCAAGAGGAGTCTCCCCCATTCCCCCTCACTGCCCAAGGCGTGTTGCCCCCCCCAGCCCCCCAGGAACAAGAGGAGTCTCCTTCATTCCCTCTCACTGCCCAAGGCAAGAGGAGTCGTCCCCCTCCACCCCTAGGGACAAGAGGAGTCTCCCCATTCCCCCTCACTGCCCAGGGCAAGAGGAGTCTCCCCCACTCCCCCTCACTGCCTAGGGCAAGAGGGGTCTCACGCCACCCTCCAGTGACAAGAGGAGTCTCCCCCATTAGCCCTCACTGCCTAGGGCAAGAGGAGACTCCCCTCACCCCCCAGGGGCAAGAGGAGTCTCCCCGATTCCCCCTGACTGCCTAGGGCAAGAGGGGTCTCACCCCACCCCCCAAGACAAGAGGAGTCTCCCCCATTCCCCCTCATTGCCCAGGAGCAAGGGGAGTCTCCCTCATTCCCCCTCATTGCCCAGGGGCAAGGAGAGTGTCCCCCATTCCCCCTCATTGCCCAGACAAGAGGAGTCTCCCCCAGCCCCCCTCATTGCCCAGGGGTAAGGGGAGTCTCCCCCATCCCCCCGATTGCCCAGGAGCAAGGGGATTCTCCCCCTCCCACTACTCAGGGGCGAGGAGGGTCCTGAGGAAGCTCAAACAGAAATCCCAGAAGAGGCTGGGATTAGATACAGTAATCATGAATTGGAAGGTAGGATGCTCAAATTTGTTTGTTAAAAAAAATGGAGAAGAGTGCATAGTTCATTTAAGAGATAAAGTGTTTTTTTTCTAAGCTTAGGGATTCATACAAGGATAAAATGTTTCTGGATGAAGCTGAGGCTGTAAACTAGTTCTGAAATTGAAGCATGTATCAATTGGCTTGTGATTGGAATCTTTAGGTTTGTTTTGATGTTTTGGCAACTAGCTGGAATTAGCCAATTAATTTAAACCAAGCACTTAGGGACTGAAAACCAACTGAATTTACATCTGATGGCTTTGACAACCTCCGGCCAATGCTACTGTAAGAAAATTGATATGTCATCCAAAGTATATAGAAGAGGGATTTTGAAAATTGGTGTGAGAGTAAACCACCGCCTGAGAAATAAGCATTGAGCTCCCGCAAGAAATCGCTAAACTGTCTAAGAAAGCACCATCCATCCATAACAGGTACAACGGCATTTCTGGCTAAGTGTCCTGACAGAAGATTTGACAGAGGAAACATCCCTGACAGCCAGAACGGCAGAAGAAAAGTGTTTACGACTTGAGAATAGAAGAAGAAAGGCATGTAGACTTTGAGTGAGGAAGTTTTAATTTATTTTCTTGTTACTTGCATTTATATAAGTGGGTTTTGTGTGTACTGAAGCAGCAAACCAGTAGAATTTAGTTCAGTAAACATAAAGTGTGTTTAGTCAGTAGTTTGACCAATCAAATTGCGTCTGGAAGTAACACCTTATACTTACCTTTAAAATAAGGCAAAGTTAGGGTCCAGACTATCTTTTCCATATACTTTGAAACCCCAAACAGTGTAGATGCTCAGTTGTTGAGTACATTCAAATCTGAGATTAACAGGTTTTTGGCCCTGGGGAAAATCAAGGAACATGGGGAACAGGTGGGAAGTCCAAAGTTTTCAAGAAGAATTGTAACTCAGGTTGTGGATGAGGTTGTAGACCTGTAGACCATCTCGCCAAGCCAATGTGTTTGATTGCAAATGTTTCGCCACGCTGCTAGATAACATCGTCAGTGCATCTCTGGTGAAGCGTTGGTGTTCTGTCCCGTTTGTTGTTTATACGCCTCAGTTTGCTGGGGTGGTTGGTACCACTTCCAGTTCTGTTTTTCAGTGGGTTGTACACAGGCTCTAATTCAGTGTCAGAGATAATGGGAACTGCAGATGCTGGAGATTCCAAGATAATAAAATGTGAGGCTGGATGAACACAGCAGGCCAAGCAGCATCTCAGGAGCACAAAAGCTCCTGAGATGCTGCTTGGCCTGCTGTGTTCATCCAGCCTCACATTTTATTATCTCTAATTCAGTGTGTTTGTTGAAGAAGTTCTAGTTGGAATACCAGGCCTCCAGGAATTCCCTGGCATGTCTCTGGCAGCCAAACTGGGGTAATTTACAAAATACCATGCAAGGACTGTGAGTAACATTATATGGGCCAAACGGGAAAAAAATTGACAGTACGGATACACGAACACCAACTAACCACCAAGAGACATGACCAATTCTCACTTGTCTCACTTACACAAGGACAGCGAGGGACAAGAACTAGACTGGGACAACACATCCATAATCGCACAAGTAAAACAGGGACATGCCAAGTAAAATAAACTTTTAAATAACCTTGTTGCACTCCCTTCACAGCAAGAGCATCCTTCCTCAGAAAAGGAGACCAAAACTGCACACAATATTCCAGGTGAGGTCTCACCAAGACCCTGTACAACTGCAGCAGGACATCCCTGCCCCTGTACTCAAAACCTCTCACAATGAAGGCCAACATACCATTTACCTTCTTCACCAATTACTGCACCTGAATGCTTACCCTCAGCAACTGGTGCACAAGGACACCCAGGTCCCACTGCACACTCCCCTCTCCCAATTTACACCCATTCAGGTACTAATCTGCCTTTTTGCTTTTGCTTCTGCTTCCAAAGTGAATAACCTCATTTATCCAAATTGTACTGCACTGATTTGCCTACTCACCCAACCTGGCCAAATTATGCAGAAGGATCTCTACATCCTCATCACAGTTCACCCACCCACCCAACCTGGTATCATGTGCAAACTCTGAGATGCTACTCTTTGTTCCCTCATCCAAATCATTAATATGTATTGTGAATAGCTGGGATCCCAGCACCGATCCCTGTGGCATCCCACCCGTTACAGCCCACCAATTTGAAAAACGTCCATTATTTCCTACTCTTTGTTTCCTCTCTGCCAACCAGTTTTCTATCCATTTCAATACATTTCCCACAATCTCATGAGCTTAACTGGCTCCTCCTCGTCAACTCTACGAGTTGCATCTTCATAGAACATAACAGCACAGTACAGGCCCTTTGTTGAGGGCTGCCAGAGCAATTCCCTCCTGTGCCACTACCTCTGCTGGGTCTGTCCTGGTGATGGGACAGGACACATCCAGGGACGATGACATCTGGGACGTTGACTGTAAGGTATGATTCCGTGAATACAAGGTCAAGTTGTTGCTTGATTAGTCTGTCATACAGCTCTCCCAATCTTGGCACTATTCCCCAACATTAGTACAGAGGACTCTGCACAGTCAACAGGGCTGTTTCTGCGGTTGGCTTTCCTGGTGCCTACGTCAATTACCCATTCTTGTTGTTAAGGCTTGATTAGCGATTGATACAACTGAATGGTTTGCTAGGCCTTTTCAGATGGCAGCTGAGAATCAACCACATTGATGTGGGTCTGGAGTCACATGTAGGCCAGCTAAGGATGGCAGGTTTCCTTCCCTAAAGGACATTACGTACCAGATCAGGTAGCAAGAACTATAGATGCTGGAGTCAGGGATAACAAAGTGTGGAGGTAGAGGTACAGGAAAGTTGACGTTTCGGGTTGGGACCCTTTTTCAGAAAATTCTCAGCTCTCCTGTTCCTCTGATGCTGCCAGGCCTGCTGTGTTCCTCCAGCTTGACACTTTGTTATGTATCAAATTATATTTTTTAATGCCCTTTTTTATTGACCCTTCAACTAAAGGGAACAGCTGCTTCCTATTCACACTGTCCATGCCCCTCATGATCTAATACATCTCCATCCAGGCCAACTCAGCCTCCTCAATTACAAAGAAAACAACCTGAGCTTATCTAGTGACCTGCTCCATCCCAGGCAACACCCCATCCAGTGCAATCACATCCTTCTAAAAGTGCACTAACCAATACTAAGCATAGAACTCCAGCTGTGGCTCACCCAAAGTCCTGTTCAGCTCCAACATTACCTTCCTGCTTTTATAATCTACGCCTCAATTGACAAAGACAAGCGTCCCATTTACCTTCTTAACCACACTATTAACCCTGTCCTGCCGCCTTCAGAGATCTGAGCTTCCAAGTATCCTGCCACTCATTGAGTATTTCCTTGTCTTGTTTCTACTTCCAAAGGGCATCACCTCACACTTATCAGGATTAAATTCTGTCACTGTCTGCCCATCTGACCAATCTGACTTTATCTTCCTATAACTTAAGACCTTCATGTCGTCCTCAAACTGACTTATTATTCCCCCATCCCATACGTTCTCATCAACATCATTTGTAGATATCACAAACAATAAGGGACCCAAGACTGATCCTGTGGGACACCACTGCACACCAGGCTCCAGTCACACAAATAGCCCTCTACCACCACCCCCTGTCTCCTGTCTCTGACCCAAATCTGGATCCAACTTGCCAAGTTACCTAGGGTCCCGTGTGTTTTTACATTCCTCATCAGTCTGCCATGTGGATCCTTGTCAAAGCATTTGTATCGGAGACATTGCCAGCATACCAGAACTTCAAGTCAGCCAGGGGGCAGAAGTGAGCGTATTGGCCATCACCAAGGAGAAAGTACTGGAGAAGCTGAAGGTAGTTAAATCATCTATATCTGATGGACTACATGGCCTAGTGGTATTATCACTGGACTGTGATAACAGGGACCTAGCTAATATCTGGGGACCCAGGTTCGAATCCCGCCCCAGCAGATGGTACTATTTGAGTTCAATAAATATCTGGAACTAAGCGTCTAATGGTGACCATGAATCCATGGTCAGTTGTCAGAAAAACCCATGTGGTTCACTTATGTCCTTTAGGGAAGGAAGCTTCCATCCTTACCAGGACTGGCCTACGTGTGGCTCCGGAACCACGACAAAGGTCACTTAAAAGTCTCTAAAATATCTGACTCCACTACTACTACCAGCAGCGCATTCCACACACCCACCACTCTCTGTGTAAAGAACCTACCTCTGACATCTCCCCTCAGCATGGCTTTGTGACGGGCAGGTCATGCCTCACAAGCCTTACTGAATTCTTTAAGGATGCAACAAAACACATTGATGAAGGCAGAGCAGTGGATCTGGTGTACATGGATTTTTGCAAGGCATTTTGTAAGGTTCCCCATGGCAGGCTCATTCAGAAAGTAAGGAGGCATGGGGTACAGGGTGATTTGGCTGTCTGGATTCAGAATTGTTTGGCTGACAGGAGGCAGAGAGTGGTTGTAGATGGTAAGTATTCTGCCTGGACCTCAGTGACCAGTGGTGTTCCGCAGGGATCTGTTCTGGGACCCCTGCTCTTTGTGATCTTTATAAATGACTTGGATGTGGAAGTGGAAGGGTGGGTTAGTACATTTGACAATGACACAGAGGTTGGTGGAGTTGTGTACAGCATGGAGGGCTGTTGTAGGTTGCAACGGGACAGTGACAGGATGCAGAGCTGGGCAAAGAAGTGACAGATGGAATTCAACCCAGAAAAGTATGAAGTGATTCATTTTGAAAGGTCAAATTTGAATGCAGATTACAGGATTTGTGGTAGGATTCTTGGCAGTGTGGAGGAACAGAGGGATCTTGGGGTTCACATCCACAGATCCCTCAAAGTGGCTACCCAAGTTGATAGGGCTGTAAAGAAGGCATATGGTGTGTTGGCTTTCATTGGCAGGGGAATTGAGTTTAAGAGCCAAGAGGTTATGCTGTAGCTCTATAACACCCTGGCTAAACCTCACTTGGAATATTGTGTTCAGTTCTGGTTGCCTCATTGTAGGAAGGAAGGATGTGAAGCTTTAGAGAGAGCGCAGAGGAGATTTTCCGGGATGCTGCCTGGACTGGAGGGCAGGTCTTATAAGGAATGGCTGAGGGACCCAGGGCTTTTCTTATTGGAGCAAAAAAGGATGACAGGTGACTTGATAGAGATGTACAAGATGATGAGAGGCACAGATAGAGTGGGTAGCCAGAGACTTTTTCCCAGGGTGGAAATGGCTATCAGGAGGGGGCATAATTTTAAGGTGATTGGATGAAGGTATAGGGGAGATGTCAGAGGTAGGTTCTTCACACAGAGAGTTGTGCGCTGCCGGCAGTGGTTGTGGAGTCAGATACATTAGGGCCATTTAAGCGACTCTTGGATAAGCAGCGATAACAAAGTGTGGAGCTGGATGAACAGAGCAGGCCAAGCAGCATCTCAGGAGAGGTGTGCCGCATAGATCAGTGGACCTCACCTGTCAACTAATTATACAAATGATTTTGATGAAAAACGGCCAGTATGGTTTTCAAATTTACCGATGATAGAAAGGTCATTTTGAAGGTAAGTTGTAAAGAGGACACAAGGACATTGCAAAAGGACATTGATAGATGAAGGGAAATAGCAAAAATCTGATAAATAGAGTACCATGGGAGAAAAAGTGAATTATCCATTACAACCAAAAGACTGGGTGGAGAGGTTGCAGAGTTCTGAGATCCAAAGACATCAAAGTGTCCCAGTGCATGAATCTCAGGTGGTGAGTATACAGGTTCAGCAAGTAATCAGGAAAACTGTCCTGTAAACAGAAAGCAGGACAGTTCGAACCCGGTCAATTACCGCCTCATCAGCCTACTCTCAATCATCAGTAAAGTGTTGGAAGGTGTCAGTAACAGTGCTATCAAGCAGCATCTGCTCAGTGAGGCCCAGTTTGGGTTCCGCCAGGGCCACTCAGCTCCTGACCTCATTACAGCCTCGGTTCAAACATGGACTGACACCCTTTGACATCAAGCCTGTATTCAACTGAATGTGGCATCAAGGAGCCCTAAAAAAACTGGAATCAAGGGCAAACACTCCACTGGTTGGAGTCACACCTGACAAATAGGGAGATGGTCATGGTTATGGGAGGTCAATCATCTAAGCTCCAGGACATATCTGCAGAAGTTCCTCAGTGTATAGTCTTCTGCCCAATCATCTTCAGCTGCTTCAACAATGACCTCCCCTCCATCAATCAGTCAGAAGTGGACATATTCACTGGATGATTACACAATATTCAACACCATTCGCAACTCCTCAGGTACAAATGCAGCAAGATGTAGACAATATTCAGGCTTGGGCTGACAAGTGGCAAGTAACATTCACACCACACAAATGCCAGGCTAAGACCATCACTGGATTCTCCCACAATCAACATTCTTGGTGTTACCATTGACCAGAAACTCAACTGGACCAACCACATTAACACAGTGGCTACAAGAGCAGGTCAGAGGGTAGGGATATTGCAGCAAGTAACTCACCTCCCGACTCCCCAAAGCCTGTCCACCATCTACAAGGCACAAGTCAGGAGTGTGATGGAATACTCCCCACTTGCCTGGATGGGTACAGCCCCAACAACACTCAAGATGTTTGACACCGTCCAGAACACCACATCCACAAACATCCACTCCCTCCACCACCAACGCTCAGTAGCAGCAGTGTGTACTATCTACAAGATGCACTGCAGAAATTCACCAAATCTCCTAGAATGGCAGCTTCCAAACCCATGACCACATCCATTTAGAAGGACAAAGGTGGCAGACACATGGGAACACCCTACCTGCAAGTTCCCTTCCAAACTATTCATCATCCTGACTTGGGAAATACATTGTTCCTTCCGTGTTACTGGGTCAAAATCCTGGAATACCCTCCCTAAGGGCATTGTGGGTTAAACTACAGCACATGGTTCAAGAAGGCAGCTCACCACCACCTTCTCAAGTGCAACTAGGGATGGACAATAAATGCTGGCCGAGACAGCAACGCCCACATCGCACCAGTTAAAAAAAAAACAAGCTCATAGGATGGTATAAAGTATAAAAGTGAGGAAGTGATGCTACACCTCTACTGTAAAATTCAAAGATTCTATGAGCCTCCAAATGTTATGGTTTGTTGGGAGAGGAATTCAATTTAAGAATAGGGAGATAATGTTTCAGTTCTACAGAGCACTGGCGAGTCCACATCTGCAGTACTGTGTACTGTATTGGTTTCTTTATAAGGATAGATGTCAATGCGTCAGAGTCCGTTCAGAGAAAGTTAACCAGGCTAACCCCTTGACTGGGTGCGTTTTTTTTTTGAGGAAAGACCAGATAGGCTGGGCTTGTACCCATGAGTTTAGAAAATTCAGAGGTGATGAAAACAAGTAAAACCCCAAGGACACTTGATCAGGTTGGTAGGGAGAGGATGTTTCTTCTTGTGGGAGAATCTCGAACTAGGGCTCAGTGTTTCAGAATCAGGGGCACCATTTTCAAACAGAGATGCAGTATAGTGTTCCCTTCAGAGGATTTTAAGTCTCTTCCCAAGAGAATAATGGAAGCTGAGTTTTATTCATATTTTATGCAAATGAGGACCAGGAGGAGGCCATTCAGCTGCTTGACCCTTCTCCCCCATTCAATAGGATTGTGGTTTATCTGGTTGCAACTACAATCTGCCCTCCAGCTCCCTTCCTAATAACCTTTCACCTCACTGATTATCAAAAATCAGTCCATCCTGTCATATTAAAGGGATTTAGCTTCCACCACCTTCTTAGGAAGAGAGTTCCAAAACACCCTCAACCCTCAGAGAGAAAATGTGATGATTTCCCTCGCCTACTGAATTTCACGTTGATGAAGCTCCAGTTGGCTTGGCTTCGAGTTCTGAAGCATGACGTCACAAACCAGGAATTTCCAGATGGGGCCATTTGTAAACTCAATCTGATTCCAAGGGACTCCTTCCAGGAAACAGGATTTCAGGGGACAGACGGTTATGTTAGGGATATCTACTGTGACTGGTGGGTCTGGAAAACAGCTCTGAAACCAGAGAAGGTTACATAGAACACAGAACATAGAACATAGAACATTACAGCACAGTACAGGCCCTTCCGCCCTCGATGTTGTGCTGACCTGTCATATCGATCTCAAGCCCATCTAACCTACACTATTCCATGTACGTCCATATGCTTATCCAATGATGACTTAAATGTACCTAAAGTTGGCGAATCTACTACCGTTGCAGGCAAAGCGTTCCATTCCGTTACTACTCTCTGAGTAAAGAAACTACCTCTGACATCTGTCCTATATCTTTCACCCCTCAATTTAAAGCTATGCCCCCTCGTGCTCGCCGTCACCATCCTAGGAAAAAGACTCTCCCTATCCACCCTATCTAACCCTCTGATTATTTTATATTTTTCAATTAAGTCACCTCTCAACCTTCTTCTCTCCAATGAAAACAGCCTCAAGTCCCTCAGCCTTTCCTCGTAAAACCTTCCCTCCATACCAGGCAACATCCTAGTAAATCTCCTCTGCACCCTTTCCAAAGCTTCCACATCCTTCTTATAATGCAGTGACCAGAACTGTACACAATACTCTAAGTGCGGCCGCACCAGAGTTTTGTACAGCTTCACCATAACCTCTTGGTTCCGGAACTTGATCCCTCTATTAATAAAAGCTAAAACACTGTATGCCTTCTTAACAGCCCTGTTAACCTGGGTGGCAACTTTCAAGGATCTGTGTAGATGGACACCGAGATCTCTCTGCTCATCTACACTACCAAGAGTCTTACCATTAGCCCAGTACTTTGTCTTCCGGTTACTCCTACCAAAGTGCATCACCTCACACTTGTCTGCATTAAACTCCATTTGCCACCTTTCAGCCCAGCTCTGCAGCTTATCTATGTCTCTCTGCAACCGAAAGCATCCTTCGTCACTATCCACAACTCCATCGACCTTAAGTGTCGTCTGCAAATTTACTAACCCTTCCTTCTACGCTCTCATCCAGGTCATTTATAAAAATGACAAACAGCAGTGGACCCAACACCGACCCTTGAGGTACACCACTAGTAACTGGTCTCCAGGATGAACATTTCCCATCAACCACCGCCCTCTGTCTTCTTTCAGCAAGCCAGTTTCCGATCCAAACTGCTATATCTCCCACAATTCCATTCCTCCGCATTTTGTACAATATCCTACGGTTGCTAAGCAACTGTCAGCATAGGATGCTCTGTCCTCACAGTGACAGATTTCTGCATAATTAAGTTGACAAAACCCCAACACTTAGCTTCTTGAAAGTGGGCTAATTGCTCAAATTGATTTTTAACACATTTTAAATCAGTAAGGGATCAAGGATAATCAAGGGAGAAGGCAGGAGAATGGAGAGAAGGATTCTCAAATCAGCCACAATCTCACGGCACAGCAGAGCAAACTTAATGTATTGAATGGCCTACTCTTGCTCTGACCTTGTGTGGTCTTATTTCCAGTAAAATCAGCTAGCAGCTAAAAGCTCCAGCAATTAAACTTTCAACTGTTCATTTTGTTTCCAAATTAGCAAAAGGCAACCCCTCTCAAATCACAAACTGTTCAAATATCCAACAGGACCAAAATCTTCCAGCTTCTTTTCCCAAAGTCAGCTTGGAAATAGTCAGCATGGATTTGTCAAGGGCAGATCATGTCTCACAAACCTTATTGAGTTTTTTGAGAAGTTAACCAAGCATGTGGATGAGGGAAGGGCAGTTGATGTGGTGTACACGGACTTCAGTAAAGCCTTTGATAAGGTTCCACATGGTAGGCTATTACAGAAAATACGGAGGCATGGGATTGAGACAGATTCAGCAGTTTGGATTAGAAACTGGCTTTCTGTAAGAAGGCAACGAGTGGTGGTTAACAGAAAATATTCAGCCTGGGGTCCGGTTACTAGTGATGTGCCTCAAGGATCTGTTTTGGGACCACTGCTGTTGTCATTTTTATAAACGACTTGGACGCAGGCATAGGTGGATGGCTTAGTAAGTTTGGAGATGACACTAAAGTCGGTGGAGGGATGGACAGCGTGGAAGAATGTTGCAGGTTGCAGGGAGATTTGGATAAACTGCAGAATTGGGCTGAAAGGTGGCAAATGGAGTTCAATACAGATAAAAATGTGAGGTGATTCACTTTGGGAGGAATAATAGGAAGGCAGAATACTGTGTCAATGGAAAGCTTCTTGGTAGTGTGGATGTGCAGAGGGATCTTGGTGTCCATGTACATAGATCCCTGAAAGTTGCCACCCAGGTTGATAGTGCTGTTAAAAATGTTTCCGGTGTGTTAGGTTTTATTGGTAGAGGGACTGAGTTCCAGAGACGTGACGTTATGCTGCAACTGTACAAAACGCTCGTGCGGCCTCACTTGGAATATTGCATGCAGTTCTGGCCGCCCCATTACAGGAAGGATGTGGAAGCACTGGAAAAGGTGAAGAGGAGATTTACCAGGATGCTAACTGGTCTGGAGTGAAGAAAGGCTGAGGAACTTGGGTCTGTTCTCATTGGAGAGAAGAAGGCTAAGAGACATACAAGATGATCAGAGGATTAGAGAGGGTGGACAGTGAGAGTCTTTTTCTGAGGATGATGACTTCAGCTTGTACGAGGGGGCATAGCTACAAATTGAGGGGTGATAGATTTAAGTCAGATGTCAGAGGCAGGTTCTTTACTCAGAGACTGGTAAGGGCGTGGAGCCCCCTGCCTGCCAATGTAGTTAACTCAGCCACATTCGGGGCATTTAAACAGTCCTTGGATAAGCATATAGATAATGATGGGAAAGCATAGGGGGAGGGGCTTAGATTAGTTCACAGGTCAGCGCAACATCGAGGGCCGAAGGGCCTGTTCTGCGCTGTATTGTTCTATATACTCCTCTGATATACATACATATCCCACAAGAACCCAGATTTCCAAACAACCAAGAAAACAAGTACAGGAAAATGTTCTTACGCAGTATGTGGATGCACTCACTGGAGGAGGTGCTAAACCCGACCTACTCTTGGGAAATAAGGCAGAGCAGGTGAGTGAGGTGTCAGTGCGGGAGCATTTTGGGACCAGTGACCATAATTCTATTAGTTTTAAAAATAGTGATGGAAAAGAATAGACTGGATCTAAAAGTTAAAGTTCTAAATTGGAGGCGACTGGGGGCAATGTTCACATAGCTGGAAAGTGGGAAGCCTGCAAAAATGAGATGATGAGAGTCCAGAGACAATATGTTCCTGTCAGGGCGAAGGATACGGCTGGTAGGTGTAGGAAATGATGGGTGGCTAGAGAAATTGAGGTTTTGGTCAAGAATAAGAAGGAAGCATATGTCACATACAGACATCAGAGATCGAGTGAATCCCCAGCAGATTATCAAGGCAGTAGGAGTACACTAAAGAGGGAAATCAGGAGGGCAAAAAGGGGACACGAGACAGCTTTGGCAAATAGGGTTAAGGAGAATCCAAAGGGATTCTACAAATATATTACAGTCAAAACAGTAACTAAGGAGAAAATAGGATCCCTTAAAGATCAGCAAGGCGGCCTACACATGGTACTGCAGGAGTTGAGGGAAGATACTAAATGAGTATTTTGCATCAGTGTTTACTATGGTGAAAGGTATGGAAGCCAGAGAAAATGGGGAAATAAATAACTACATCTTAACACATTTCCAAATTGCAGTGGTGGTGGTGGTACTGGACATCCTATCCACCTTTATGCGTTCTAAATCCCCAGAACATGATCAGGTGTACCCTAAGACTTGATGGAAACCTAGGGAAGTGATTACTGGGTCTTTTGCTGGGATCTTTGTATCGTCACCGCCATAAGTGAGGAGTTGGAATACTGGAGGTTGGCTAACGCAATGCCACAATTTCGGGAAGGTTGGTAAGGAAAAGCCAGGAATCTATAGACCAATGTGACTGTCATCTGTAGTGGGCAAGTTGTTGGAAGGAATCCTGAGGGACAGGACTCACGTGTATTTGGAAAGGCAAGGGCTGATTAGGGATAGTCATACGGCTTTGTGCATTGGAAATCGTGTCTCATGAACCTGATTGTCCCTTTGAAGAAGTAATGAAGAGGACTGATCAGGACAGAGTGGTGGATGTTATCTAAATGGACTTCAGTAAGGCATTGACAAGGTTCCTCATGGTACACTGGTCACCAAGGTTAGATCGCATGGAATAGAGAGAGAAGTAGCCATGTGGATACAGAACTGGCTCAAAGATAGAAGACACAACATGGTGGAAGAGGATTGTTTTTCAGACTGGAGGTCTGTGACCAGCAGCATACCACAGGGATCGTTGTTGAGTCCACTGCATCTCATCATTTATATAAACAATTTGGGCCCAAACATAGGAGGCATGATTAGTAGGTTTGCAGATGGCACCAAAATTAGAGATGTAATGGACAGCAAAGAACACTACCTCAGAGTACAATGGGATCTTGATCAGATGAGCCAATACGTTAAAGAGTGGGAGACGGAGTTTAATTTAGATGTGAGATGCTGCATTTTGGAAAGGCAAATCAGGGCAGGATTTATATTCTTAATGGTAAGGTCCTGGGGAGTGTTGTTGAATAAACAGACCTTGGGGTGCAGTCGCGGGTAAATAGGACAGCGAAGGTGTTTGGTATGCTTGCCTTTATTGGTCAATGTATTGAGTATATGAGTTGGGAGGGCATGTTGTGGCCGTACAGGATATTGGCAAGGCCACTTTTGGAACACTACATGCAATTCTGGTCTCCCTGCTACAGAAAGGATGTTGTGAAACTGCCAGGAACTGGAGGGTTTGAGCTATAGGGAGAGGCTAAGTAGGTTGGGGCAACTTTCCCCTCAAGTATTGCAGACTGAGAGGTGACCTTATTGAGGTTTATAAAATCAATAGAGGCATGGATAGGGTAAATAGACAAGGTCTTTTCCCTGGAGTGGTAGAGTCCAAAACTAGAGGGGCACAGGCTCCAGCTGAGAAGGTAGAAATTTAAAAAGGACCTAAGGAACAACGTTTTCACACAAAGGGTGGTGTGTGTATGGAAAGAGCTGCCACAGGAAGTGGGAGAAGCTGGTACAATTACAACATTTAAAAGGCATCTGGATAGGTCTATGAATAGGAAGAGTTTAAGAGGGATATGAGTCAAATGCTAACAAATGGGACTTGATTTATTTAGGATATCTGGTCAGCCTGGATCTGTTGGACTGAAGAGTCTGTCTCTGTGCTATACATCTCTATGACCCGAAGTCATGTCAATGATCACAAAAGCAAGCGAGAATGTTTACAATGTTCAAACGGAAAGGACATAATCACCACTTCAAAGCTAAAGCAGAATATTGAAAATTGTGGGGCAAAGAAAACCTGTGTTTTGTCAGGACATTCCAGACCCTAACCACTCAAGTGACCCTGCCAACCCATACATACTCAGTACATTCCAGATCCTAACCCCTTGTTGTGAAAATATTTCTCCTCATACCACCATTGCTTCCTACTTCAATTTCCTTTAATCTGATTTCTGATCTTTCCATAAACAAGTACAGCTCCTTGCTGTCTGTTGTCAAGCCCATTTAATTTTGAAAATGTCTATCAAATCTCCTCTTATCCTTGGACAGAAGGTGGCTAGCAGTCCCAATTTAGAGTCTCACAGCATAGAAACAGGCCCATTGGCCCAATGAGTCCACACTGACCAGATTTCCTAGTTGAATTTGTCTGTGCTGGGTGTCTAAACCTTTCCTATGCATGTAAACTGGACACTACAATATATACAGCTATTTTGGCTTTCATTGGTAGGGGAATGGTGTTTAAGAGCCGCAAAGTTATGCTGCAGCTCTATAAAACCCTGGAATATTACGCTCAGTTCTGATAACCTCATTATAGGAAGGAAGGATGTGGCAGCTTTAGAGAGAATGCAGAGGAGATTTACCAGGATGCTGCCTGGAACGGAGGGCACGTCTTATGAGGAAAGGCCGAGGGAGCAAGGGCTTTTTTCATTGGAGCGAAGAAGAATGAGATGTGATTTGATGGAGGTGTGTAAGATGACGAAGCATAAATGGAGTGGATAGCCAGAGACATTTTCCCACCTGGAGCAGAAATAACAATTATGAGGGGGCATAAGTTTAAAGTGATTGGAAGAAGGTATATGGGAGATATCAGAGGTAGGTGTTTTATACAGAGTGTGGTGGGTGCATGGAATGCACTGCCAGTGATAGTACTAGAGTCAGATACATTAGGGACATTGAGGCAACCCTTGGATAGGCAGATGGATGATATTAATGAAAGGTATGCAGGGTAGTTTAATCTTCGAGTAGAATAATAAGTTGGTACAACACTGTGGGCTGAAGGGCTTGTACTGTTCTATGTTCTAAACGTCAAAATGTCTTTTAAATGCTGTAAATGAAATAACTCCACAGGGACGAGTATCCCATCACCCAGTCACACTTTATTTATACATGGAGAGTCCTTGTCTCTAATCCAGGTTCCACAGAGCCAGGTCTAGAGTGAATTAGAGCCCCTGGCACCCGTCAGCCAAGGCTCCCGATTGGACCAGATTAACAGCCCCAAGCAGGGAACTCAGATTCTATGAGGAGCACCTGGCTGACCCTGCTACAAATCAATACTTCCCTCCCAGAGTCAGAGGGCACAGGCAGGTTCCTTTACCTCCAGTTTCTCCAGCGGTCTTTTCGCACCAGGTCAGGTTCCTCCAACTCGCGCTTTGAGATGAGCATGTATAATGCACAGTCACTTGTGTCGTGTGCCCAGAGTACCTCAGAAGAAATTTATTCCCTTCTTCAGGCAGCAAAGGAGTTAGGGTGGCAACATCTACCGAGTCCATCTCAGATTCTATGGTATCATCAACGCATGACAGGGAGAGAGAACCCACAGGTCCCAGAACAGTCAGAAAGGCTGTTGAGGAGCCTGGCACATTTTGCTCATGCCCGTCTGCAAGTTTGCAGCTTTCATATGGTCCACATGCTAGTTCAGGACCGTCGCACCTAACCAATCTTAATACAGCAAGGGGTCTGACCTCACATTGACTATGCCTCTCACCCACGCAGAGCCATTCCAGTGGTTCCTACACCAAACTTGGTCCCCTGAAGTAAACTGTCTCTCTCACTGAGCAGACTCTGGTGTGAGGCCTTGATGTCCCCAGCAACATTTTACTCTCCCCCACAGATCCAGAAAGATCAGATTAAACCTGGCAGAGTCTTCTCTCCATTAGCAACTCTTCTGAAGCTATTTCTGTAATTGCATGAGGGATGGTCCAATATTTAATAAGGAACAGGGACAGTTTGGTATCTGGTAAAGCTGTAGGCTGTTTCTCAAGGATGCCTTCAAAGTTTGGACTGCTCCCTCTGCCAGACGGTATGGAAACATCCTGCGAAGTCGAATGCCATTCAACTTTAGAAAATACTCAAATTCCCTGCTGATTAACAATGGCCTGTTACTTGTCACCAACACTTCCGAGAGTCTGCGTATTGCAAAAGTTGGGGACACTTTTTCTATCTCTACCCTTGCGTTTGACAAGTCAACTCTATCTACGTCCAAGCACTTTGAGTGGGTGTCCATCATGACTAAGAACGTTGAGTTAAGGAAAGGGCCAGCATAGTCAACATGTAACTGAGTCCAGGGTTTACCCAGCCATTACCACAAAAGCAGGGACGCTGTTGGCAGTACTGACCCACCAACATAGCAACGTCCACACCCAAGCCTTGCTACCAGACATAACTTTTCACCAACACTTTCATTTTGGAAACTGCTGGATGACCCAAGTGGAGCTCACCACACATCTGGCAGCCACTTTTGTCAAGGACAATCATTCTTGCTCCCCATAATGATATGCCATCTTCTACTGCAATCTGGTTTCTCTGGGTCCAAAAGGTTTCAGTTCCAGTTGTAATGGCCCTCCGGTTTTACCCCCATCACCGCCCACTGTTTATTTTCCCAGGACCGAATCTTTCTACATCCAAAGTCTGATGTTATCAGCTGCGAATAGAAGAGTGTCCAGAAAATTTAAAACCATTACGTAGCCTTCCATTGGGAGTACCACAGGTGTTGGATCTGCGGGAGGTGGCTCAATACATCCACATTCGCTACTTGGCTTCCCAGACAGTGTTGCAACTTGAAATTATATGCGCTCTAATATTAGAGTCCACAGCTGAAGTCAGCCTGAATCTATAGGCAATACTGTCCTGACCCACTTTATGCAGACATAGCAGGGGTTTGTAGTCTGTTACTATTACAAACTTATGTCTGTAAAAGTATTAATGCAGCTTCCTGGCTCCAAATCTGATCAGCAAACCTTCTTTCTCGATCTGCCAAAGTCCTGGATGCATACGTTATTGGGTATTCCTTCCATTGGACCACTGGTGAGCTCACAGTACCCCGATGCTGTATAAAGAGGCATCATGTTTCAATACCAGATCTCACTTGGGATGATAGTATGCCAACACCTCAGGATAGCACAGTCAGAGAGTAACAGAGCATTGAAACAGGCCCTTCGGCCCAAACTGGTCCATGCTGACCATTATGCACACGCAGCTTGTTTCAATTATCCACATTTGGTCCATATCCCTGTGAACGATTCCCATCCACATACCTGTCCAATGCTTTTATTAAAATATTGCTATTGACCTGCCTCAACAATTCTGTCTGACAGTCCAGCCCAGATACACACAACTCTCTGCGTGAAGAAGCTGCCCCGAAGTCCCATCTTAAATCTTTCCCCTCTCACCTTAAACCTATTCCTCTAGTTTCTCCATCCCGAGGGAAAAGACTGTATGCATTCACCCAATCTATGCCTTCAAGATTTTGTACACCTCAAGATGATCACCGCTCATTCTCCTCCCTCTCAAGGAAAAAAGTCCGATCTTGGCCAAATTCTCCCTCTAGCTCGGGCCTACCAGTCCTGGTAAAATCCTCGTAAATCTTCTTTGCACACTTTCCAGTTTAACTGTGTCTTTCCTATAACAGGGTGACCAAAACTGTACACAATACACCAAGTGTGGCCTCACCAACAACTTATACAATTATAACATAACATCCCAACTCCTATACCCAATGTCTCGATTGATGAAGGCCAGCATGCTAAATGTCTTCTTCACCACCCTGTCTACCTGTGACTCTGCTTTCAATGAACTAAGTACTTGGGCTCCTAGGTCCCTCTGTTCCACAACACTCCTCAGGAGTTTACCATTTACTGTAGAAGTCCTACCTTGGTTTGGCTTTCCAAAATGCAACACCTCACACTTCTGTGTGGAATTGCATTTGCTAATCGTCAACCCACTTCCCCATCTGATCAAGATCCCTCTGTAATTTTTGATAACCTCCTTCACTACCAATGATACAAAATTAGGAGGTATCAACCATCAACTTACTAATCATGTCTTGTACATTCACGTTGAATCATTTACATAAATAACGAATACCAAAGGTCCTTGCACTGACCCCTGTGGCACACCACTAGACACAGGCCTCCAGTCTGAGAAACAACTTTCAGCCATCGCCCTCTGCTTCCTACCATCGAGCCATATTTGAATCCAGTTAGCTAGCTCTCCCTGGATTCCATACAACCTAACCTTCATGACTAGCCTGCTGTGCAAGACCTCATCAAAGGCCTTACTAAAACCCATACAGACAAATCCGCTGCCCTATCCTCATCCATCCTCTTGGTTACTTCTTTGAAAATCTCAAAGATTTGTCAGACATGACTTTCCATGCACAAATCCATCCTGACTATCCCTAATTAGACCCTGACTATCCAAATGTTGGTTGACCCTGTCCCTCAGTATCCCCTCCAGTAATGTCTGGCACAAATATCCAGCTCACTGGCCTGTAGTTCTCTGGCTTGTCTTTGCTACTTTTCTTAAGCAATGGAACATTAGTCACCCTCCAGTCTCCCGGAATGTCACCAGTGGCTAAAGATGAGGCAAAAATATCTGCAAGAGCCTCTGCAATTCCTTCCCTAGCCTCCCACAACATCCAAGGATGGACTTGATCAGGCCCAGGGAATTTAGCCACCCAAATGCACTTCAGGACTGCAGACATCTCCTCTCTGGTAAAAACTGAAACAACATATACGAAGTGCTATAAATCAGGAACAAAAACAGAAGTTGCTGGAAAAACTCAGCAGGTCTGGCAATATGTGAAGAAAAAATAAAATTTAACATTTCAGGACCCTTCTGGGGAAGGGTCACCGGATCTGAAACATTAACACTGATTTATTCTTTATAGATGTTGCCAGGCCAGCTGAGCTTTTCCAGCAACTTCTGTTTTTGTGCCTCCTCTCTGGTCATGTGTATGCAATCAAAAACATCTCCACTTGTTTCCCTCATTTACTTAGCATTCATGATTCCGTCCTCTGTAACCACGGAGGACAAATAGTCATTAAAAATCTAACCCCCATCTCCTCTGGCTGCATACATAGATGGCCATGCCGATCTTTAAGGGGACTATTCTCTCACTAGCCACCCTCTTACTCTTAATATAACTATGGAACCTCTTGGGATTATCTTTACACTTTTATGCTGGATCAATCTCATACCCTCTTTTGGCTCTTTCAATTTCCCTCCTAAGGGCGCTCCTACACTTTTTATAGGCATCTAGGGATTCACTCGAGTCCCTGAGCTTAAACTCAATGCATGCCATCTTCTTGTTCCTGACCAGAGCCTCAGTATCCCTTCTTTCAGCCATGTTTCTATTATGGCGATAATATCCCAGTCCCCTTCTTCACTTCCCTGAAAGCTATGACTTGCCTATGTGACCATTTCAAGGCTGACCCTTTTAGACAGTGGATGCTATGCCAGGATGGAGGCCAGGTTATCTCTGAACTTTCTGTAATAATTCACCAGTCCAAGGAAAGTCCCAAGCTCCAGTACAGATGGACAAGCCAGGACACCTTTGGTTGCCCTCACTTAATCTTCCAATGGGTGTGACCTGTCAACTCTGTAGCCCAAGGACATCACTTGGGGCAGCCTACAACACACATTTTTCCCTCCTAAGGCATATGCCCACTTGGCAGAAAGGTCGAAGGACTATGCCCAAGTTCTAAGTGTTCCTTATTGACTCTTATTAGCACATCATCTATATAAATGATGACCTGGGGTTCCGTATAAAATCTTATGCATATCCACTGAAAAATTGCAAGGGCTGATGATATCCCAAATGGCAGTCGCATATATTTGTACAAATCCTTATGGGGTATTACTGTCACATTCTTCTGGGAATCCTCTATCTACAATATCAGGTTCACATGGCTCATTTGCAGCTTCGAAGAACAGTCTCCCTGCCAGCTTTGTCTGTAAATCCTCTATGCCAGGGATTGGGTATTTATCCAGCTGTGGAAAGCAGTTTGTTTGAAATCCCCACAAAAACAAACCGACCCATTGGGTTTCCCAATCAATATGACCAGTGCTGGGGCCATTCCACAAACTGTACGGCTTTGAGGATTCTTTCGCATTCCAGCTTCCTAAACACTGCTCCTACTTTTGCCCACAGGGCAATGGCACTGGGACAGCTTTGCAGAATTGTAGAATTGCATCTTGATCAACATGCAAGATGGTCTTGGCTCCTCTGATAGTCCCTCGACTTTCCTGAAAAGCTTCCAGATATTTAGTTAGGACTTCACTCAGTTATTTTCTGATCAAAACATTTTGAGCCAATCAAGATGAATCTTTCCTCAACAATTTCATCCCAGCAAGCTTGGACCTGAGCCTTTCACTACAACCATTGGGAACTGAGCCAGCAGCTTACGACAGACCAAAACCAAAGTCATACCCTCAATCTGGAAAGGTTCCCCCAATATAGGTTCTCAGTCTGGCCAAGGTCTTGCACAAACCTAAGTATTGTAGCTCCGACCAAGTTTTGGTAAAGACTCGTTCTACAACCACTGATACAGCTGCACTGATTATCAATCCACTAAAACTGGGCGACCGTTTCACCATGTTTATTTTGAGTGGTTCTGATTTGAATGTTTTTAAGTAATTTAACTGTTCTAAACCAGATGTAGGTGGGCTTTCTAGGGTGTGCACTTTCCTGGACACAGTTGTTGATTTCTCTTACTCAAATTAGGTCTAAAATAAGAACCTTTTGCTGTCTCCAATCTGCAGACAGGCAGCAAATGCAATGAAGAAAATTTTAATTATTTAGCCGAGTCTTGGCTTTGTTTTGAGGTTTTGCTGTGGGCTGACCTGGAGCCCCTATATTCCAAATAAATCCTGAGTGAGGCTTTGCAACTGCCTTCAATCAAGTTGTGTCTCCCAAGCTCAATTAGACTGGTCAGAGTGTCCACTTCCATTAGAATACCCTACAACTCATATGCTCTACTTGCTGTATTTTCCAATGATTAAGCCTGTTTGAGATCCAGTTGGGCTTTAGGTAGTGAGTCCTTTTGCAAGCATACACGATTAATCCCACATACCAAACAGTCTCTCAACATCTCATTAACACCGGTGATGAATGGTGTCCGCAGGGTTCTGTGTTGGGGCCACAGCTGTTCACCTTATATTAATGATTTGGATGAAGGGACTGGGGGCATTCTGGCGAAGTTTGCCAATGATACGAAGATAGGTGGACAGGCAGATGGCACTGAGGTGGTGGGGAAGCTGCAGAAAGATTTAGACAGTTTAGGAGTGTGGTCCAGGAAATGGCTGATGAAATTCAACGTGAGTAAATGTGAGGTTTTGTACTTTGGAAAAAAGAATACAGGCATGGACTATTTTCTAAACGGTGAGAAAATTCGTAAAGCAGAAGTACAAAGGGATCTGGGAGTGTTGGTCCAGGATTCTCTAAAGGTTAACTTGCAGGTAGAGTGCGTGATTAAGAAAGAAAATGTAATGTTGTCATTTATCTCAAGAGGGTTGGAATATAAAAGCAGCGATGTGCTTTTGAGACTTCATAAAGCTCTAGTTAGGCCCCATTTAGAATACTGTGTCCAATTTTGGGCCCCACACCTCAGGAAGGGCATACTGGCCCTGGAGCATGTCCAGCGGAGATTCACACGGATGATCCCTGGAATGGTAGGTTTAACGTATGATGAACGGCTAAGGATCCTGGGATTGTATTCATTAGAGTTTAGAAGGTTGAGGGGAGATCTAGTAGAAACTTACAAGATAATGTATGGTTTAGAAGGGGTGGGCGCTAGGAAGTTGTTTCCGTTAGGCAGGGAGACCAGGACCGGTGGGCACAGCCTTAGGATCAGAGGGGGTAAATTTAAAATGGAAATGAGATGACATTTCTTCAGCCAGAAAGTGGTGGGCTTGTGGATTTCATTGCCACTGAGCACAGTGGAGGCCGGGATGTTGGATGCCTTCAAGGCAGAGATCGGCAAATTCTTGATCTCACAAGGAATCAAGGGCTACAGGGAGAGTGCAGGGAAGTGGAGATGAAATGCCCATCAGCCATGATTTAAATGACAGAGTGGACTTGATGGGCCAACTGGCCTTACTTCCACTCCTGTCTCTTATGGTCTTACTAAGGGTTCAACCAAAGTCACATGACTCTGCCAGTCATCTTAATTTAGTCAAAAATCCTCATGCAGATTCTCCTGTTTCTTGAATTGCCAAGTAAAACTGACAGTGTCTTAGAATCAGAGGAGACTTAAGCTCTTACTATTCATCAAGTAAATCCATGAACTCTTGAAAGTTTTGAGTATCTGGTGCCTCAGAGATAATGGGCTCCCAATAACCAAAAAAGCTGCAGGTCTACAAGATGTCAGACGAATTAATCGTTGCTTTTCATCTGCCCCAATAGCATTCACCTGGAAAAAGTATCACATTCTTTCCACACACTGGGCTCGGTCCTCAAAAGTAGGATCAAACAAGTCAAGCTTCCCAAGTAATGGCATGATGCTAGAAAGGTGACCACTGCGAGCAAATTTTTTCAGGACATGCGTTACTGTCCATCGCCTCTAAAATAATTCCACAGTGGCCTATACCTCATCACTAAGTCACCTTTACATGTGCAGAGTTCTCGACCCTGATCCATCATCCTCAGAGCCAGCTGTCAAAACTGCACAGGATGCCTGACACTCCTGTTCTTATCTGTCAGCCAGTGCTCCTTTATTGGGCTAGATTAAGAGCTCCAATCAGGCGACTCATATCCTATGATACCCACTTAGCTGACCTCATTACAATCAAAACCGTAAACTTCTTCAATCTTTGCTGATCATCGAAGTTTCTCATTCCTGGAACCATTCTTATAAACCACTTCTGCATTCTCTATCCAGTGCACTTGCATCTTTCCTGTAATGTGGTGCCTACAACTGTCCACAGTACTCTAACTGAGGTCTAACACGCTCACTGTCAGGTCTTTGCTCCTATGCTCCAGGTCTGAGATACTGCTTTGTAATGACTAAGTTTCCTCATTCTGACTCAAACTAATCAAAACAGGAGTAGGAACTAAGATAACAAAAAGTGTGAAGCTAGGTGAACACAGCAGGCCAAGCAGCATCTCAGGAGCACAAAAGCTGACGTTTCAGGTCTAGACCCTACATCAGAGAGGGGGTTGGAGAGAGGGGGAGGTGGACTGAAGATGGATAGAGGAGAAGATAGGTGGAGAGGAGAGTATAGGTGGGAGGTGGGGAGGGGATAGGTCAGTCCGGGGAGAACTGTCTATCTCAGCCTTGAATATACGTTAATGAGACAGCCCCTACAGCCCTCCGCAGTAAAGAATTCCACAGAATCACTCCCCTTTCAGAAGAAATTCATCATCTCCGTTTTCAATGGACAGTCCTTTAATCGGAGATGTGGCCCTCCAATCAGAGACTCTTCCACTAGGGGAAGCATCCTCTCCACATCTACCTTGTGAAGTCTCCTGGCAATCTTGCAGGTTTCGGTAAGATCACCTCTCAATTTTCTGAACTCTAATGAGTACAAACCCAACCTACCGAACCCTTCTTCATGAGACAGTCTCTCCATACCCAGATCAGCTGAGTGAACCTTCTCCGGGTTGACTCTGATGCCAGGTTATCTTTTCTTAGATAAAGGACACACAACTGTATTACAGCTGTAATCTTACTAGTGCCTTATATAATTTAAGCAAAACCTCCCTGCCTTTATACTCCATTTGAAATAAAGGCCAACATTCCATTTGCCTTCCCTATTGAACTTGTATGCTCATCTTTTATGATTTATGCATAGAATATAGAACAGTACAGCACAGTGCAGGCCCTTCAGACCACAATGTTGTGCCAAAGTTTTACCCAGAACCTAAGGTCTATCTAACCTCCACCGCTATGCTACACTATCACCCATTTGCCTATCTAATAGCCGCTTAAATACTCCTAATGAGGCCGACTCCACTACCATCTCCGGCAATGCATTCCACGCCCTGACCACTCTGAGTAAAGAACGTATATCTGACATCTCCCCGATTCTACTTCCTTTCACTTTAAAACTAGGCGCCCTCGTAAAAGCTACCTCCACCCTAGGAAAAAGTCTCTGGCTGTCTACTCTATCTATACCTCTGATCATATTGTACACCTCT
Organism: Stegostoma tigrinum; assembly: GCF_030684315.1. NCBI lineage: Eukaryota > Metazoa > Chordata > Chondrichthyes > Orectolobiformes > Stegostomatidae > Stegostoma > Stegostoma tigrinum. Next base: position 114,076,118 of record NC_081359.1, on the reverse strand, counting down.
ATCAAGTCATCTCTCATCCTTCGTTGTTCTAAACAGAAAAGCCCTAAGCTTTCTCAACCTTTCCTTGTAAGACCTTCCCTCCATTCCAGGCAACATCCTGGTAAATCTGCTCTGCACCTTTTCCAATGGTTCCACATCTTTCCTGTAATGAGGTGATCAGAACTGGACACAATGCTGCAGATGTGGCTGAACCAGGCTTTCGTATAGCTGGAGCATAACTTCACGGCTCTTGACCTCAATCCCTCTATTAATGAAAGCTAACACACCATACACCTTCTTAACAATTCTATCCACCTGGGTGGCAGCTTTCAGGGAACTGTGAACATGAACCCCAAGATCCCTCTGCTCCTCCACACTGCCAAGAATCTTTCCACTAACCCTGTATTCTGCTTTCAAGTTGGTCCTTCCAAAATGAATTACCTCACACTTTTCAGAGTTAAACACCATCTACCACTTCTCAGCCCAACTCTGCATTCTATCAATATCCTTTTGTAACCTTGAACAGACCTCGCACTGTCCATAACCTGACCCACCTTTGTATCATCTGTGAACTTGCTAATCTATCCTTCCACTCCTACATCTAAATCATTTACAAAAATCACAAATAGAAGAGGATCCCAGAACAGATCCTTGTGGTACACCACTCGTAACTGAGCACCATGTTGAATATTTTCCATCCACTACCACCCTTTGTCTTCTAAGGGTCAGCCAATTCTGAATCCAATCTACCACATTTCCCCCATCCCATGCATCCTTACCTTCTGCACGAGCCTACCATGGGGTACCTTATCAAACGCTTTACTTAAATACATGTATAGCACATCCACTGCTCCACCTTCATCCACGTGTTTGGTCACCTCTTCAAAGAATTCAATAAGGTTTGTGAGGCATGATCTAACCCTCTCAAATCCATGCTATCACAAATCAAACTGTGCCTTTCCAAATGATCATAAATCCTGTCTCTCAGAGCCCTTTCCAATAATTTTCCCACCACTGACGTAAGACTAACTGGCCTGTAATTTCCAGGGTTATCCCTGTTCCCTTTATTGAACAAGGGAATGACGTTTGCTCCTTTCCAATCTATACCTGTGTACAGTGAGGACGAAAATAACATCGCCAAAATCCCTGCAATCTCAGCCCTCACTTCCCATTGAATCCTTGGATAAATCCCATTGGGCCCAGAGGACTCATCTAGCAAAAGGGGACTTCTTCAAAATTCCTGGTACATCATCTTTACTAACATCAACTTCTTCTAGCCTATCAGCCTGTTTCACACTGTCCTCCTGTACAACTAGGTCCCTCTCAGTTGTGAATACTGAAGAAATGTATTCATGAAGGACTTCTCCTATCACTTTAGACTCTGTTCACGAATTCCCTTCACAATCCTTGATTGGCCCTACCCTTTCTCTGGTCATTCTCTTATTCTTCACGTACGTGTAAAAAGCCTTGGAGTTTTCCTTGATCCTACCCGCCAAGATTTTCTCATGCCCCCTTATAGCTTTCCCAAGCCCTTTCTTCAGCTCCTTCCTGGATAACTTGTATCCCTCTAGCACCTTTTCTGTTCCTCTTTTCCTAAACCTTACATAAGCCTCCTTCTTCCTCTTAGCCAAATCCAAAGTGGCCTCTCCTCATGTTGGTCCATCGGCATTCTGTGTCAGGAATCCACCCTGAACGCGCTGGACAAAATCTGTTCCATCTAAACAATTAGAACTAAAATGTTTCCAATCAATATTTGGAAAGTTGAAGACACCCATGACTACAACCCTGTGACTTCTGCACCTTTCCAGTATCTGCCTCCCAATCCGCTCCTCCACTTCTCTGCAACTATTAAGAGGTCTGTTTTAAAAAAAACCCCAAAGTGACTGCTCCTTTCTTGTTCCTGACCTCAACCCAAACTGACTCTGTAGACATATCATTCTCGAACTACCTTTCAGTAGCTGCTATACTCACCCTGACTAGCAATGCCACTCCCATCTCTTTTTCCACCCTCCCTATTTCTTTAAAAGCATCTAAATCCCAGAACTTCCAACAACCATTCCTCTCCCTGAGTTACCCAAGTTTCTGTAATGGCCAAAACATCTCAGTTCCAAGTACTGAACCATGCTCTAAGTTCATCTGCTTTATTTCTGATACTTCTAGCATTAAAGTGCACACACCTCAAACCATCTCAGCGTCACAATTACGCTCCATCGACTGCATTTCTTTATGAACCACCTAACTCCCTGTTACGTCTGGAAGGCTGAATACCTCATCCTCTGAATTATAAATTCAGATCCTCACCCCCTGCCAAACTAGTTTAAACCATCCCGTACAGCTTGGGCAAACCTCCCTCCCAGGATATTTGTGCCCTTCCGGTTCAGGTGCAACCCGTCCTTACTGTACAGGTCCCAACTTCCCCAGAATGTGCTCCAATTATCCACATAACAGAAGCCCTCCCTCCGACACCAGCCCTGCCCTGTAGCCACATGTTTAGCTGCACACTCTCCCTATTTCTTACCTAGTTATCACGTGGCACTGGTAGCAATGCAGAGATAACTACCCTGTTCGCCCTGGACTTCAGCTTCCAACCTAACCCTCTGTACTTGTTTTTCACATTCTCAGTCCTTTTTCTACCTATGTCATTGGTACCGATGTGCACCATGACTGCTGGTTGCTCACCCTCCCCCTTAAGGATCTTGAAGACACGATCTGAGACATCACGGACGCTGGCACCTGGGAGGCAACATACCATCCTTTCATCTCGTTTGCGTCCACAGAACCACCTGTCTGTGCCTCTTACTAACGAGTCCCTTATGACACTTGCTCTCCTATTCTCCCCCCTTCTCTTCTTTGCCACAGGGTCAGGCTCAGTACCACAGACTTGTTCACTACGGCCTTCCTCTGCATAGGGATTCCCAAATCCCTCTCTTCATATAAATATTCAGCTCCAGTGGCTCAGTGGTTAGCACTGCAGCCTCACAGCACCAGGGACCCAGGTTCAATTCCAGCCTCGGGCGACTGTCTCTGTGGAGTTTGCACATTCTCGCCATGTCTGCATGGGTTTCCTCTGGGTGCTCCAGCTTCCTCCCACAGTCCAAAGATGTGCAGCTGGGTGGATCGGCCATGATAAATTACCCATAGGGTTCAGGGGTGTGTGGGTTATAAGAGAATGGGTCTTGGTGGGATGCTTCAAGGGACGGTGTGGACCTGTTGGACCAAAGGGCCTGTTTCCACACAGGAGGGTATCTAATCTAATCTATTCTTCCTGCCAACGCACATAACCTCACATTTTCCCACGTTATATTCTATCTGCCTAGTTTTTGCCCATTCACTTAACCTGTCACTATCCTTCTGCAGACTCGCCATTCTCACCACTAGACTTCCCAAAGATTTTTGTGTCATCACAGCTATCAAAGTCATTGACAAATATTGTAAATAATTGTAGCCCCAGTACAGATTCCTGTGGCCCCTCCACTAGTTATAGGCTGGCATCCCAAAATGCCCCCCTAATCACAATTCTCAATCTTCTAAGAGTTGGACAGTCCTCTATCAATGCCAATGTACCACCTCCAACGCCACAGGCTCTTATTAAGTAACCCAATGCATGTCACCTTATCACATGCCTTTCGAAAGCCCAAATCTATTAACTGACTGTTTCATCTTTATCCATCCTGCTTGTTATCTCCTCAAAGAATTCTAATAAATTTGTGAGGCATGATTTCCCCTCTGTGAAGCCATACTGACTCTGCTTGATTGTTAAGTTTTTCTAAATACTCTGTTATTACAGCCTTTATAACAGACATTTACCTAACATTAAGATAATGGCCTTTAGTTGCCTAATCTTTTGGCTTACCATTAAACTCAGCCACATTATTTTTGTTTTTTCTTTCAATTTAATGCTATCTTTAACTTCCCTGGTTAACCATGGTTGGTTTATCACCTCCCTAGAATTCTCCTCCCTCATTGGGATGTATCTTTGCTGTGACCCATGAACTATTTTCTACAACAGCCATTTTTCTTCAATTGTCTTTGGTGCTAAACTCCTTTGACAGCCTATTCCAGCCATTGATACCCTCATTCCTTTGTAATTCCCATATTTGCACTTAGCAGAGTGTTTCCAACCCCCAAGTTGTTCCCTCTCAAATTGAATGTTAAATTCTGCTATTTATTCTCAAATTCCCCCAATCCCTTGGAGAAGTGACAATGGGGCAGGACACAATCCAATAGGAAGGCAGCAAGATGGCACAGTCACAGGGACAATCTCTGGTGAGGGAGCAGAAGGAATGACCAAATTGGAGGGGAACAGGAAAGAAAACATGATATCTGGGCGACCCATCATGCACCTGCACCACAAAGAAATGCAATGAAGGAGGTGATTGGCTGAGGTTATTACCGTCCAGTATACCTGCAAACTGTCTGTCTGCAGTGCCACGCACCCCGAACCGAGACACCAGCTTCCCATTGCACTGAAAAATGAAGACACAGCATGCCTTGTTATCCACCACGATCAGATGACCATTGTGATCGATAGCCACTCCCTTTGGTCCCAACAGCTTCCCAGCTCCAATCTTACCCTGTGGGTGGTGGGGAGAGGGGTGGGGTGAAAAGAGAGAGAGAGACAGAGAGAAAAAGAAAGAGAGGGACGATGTCAGAAAGTGTGAAGTTACGCACTTTGGGAAGAAGAATAGAGGCATGGCCTATTAATAAATAGCAAAAGGATTCAGAAACCTGAAGAACAAAGGGACTTGGGAGCCCTAGTTCAGGATTCTCTTAAGGTTAACAGGTAGGGCCAGTTGGCAGTTAGGCAACATTAGCATTTATTTCAAGAGGGCAAGAATAAAAGAGCAAAGATGTACTGTTGAGGTTGTATAAGGCTCTGGTCAGGCCACATTTGCAATACTGAAAGCAGTTTTGGGGCCCATATCAAAGAAAGGATGCGCTGGCCTTGGGGGGAGTTCAAAGGGGGTGTACAAGAATGAGCCCAGGGACAAAGGGCTTGTCAAATGAGGAGAAGTTGAAAACCCTGGGTTTGTAATCAATGGAGCTTAGAATGATGAGGGGAGGGGGTCTGATTGAATCTTACAGAACACAGAGAATGGATATAGTTAGATAGCCTAGATAACCTGGCACAGCTTTAGGGTGGAATAACGATCCTTTAGAACTGAGATGAGGAGGAATTTCTTCAGCCAGAGGTTGGTTAATCTGCGGAACTCACTGCCACAGCCCACAGAGGGCTGTGGAGGCCAAGTCATTGAGTGCATTTGAGAGAGATAGAGGGGTTCTTGATTGGTAAAGGTACCAAGGGTTACAGGGAGAAGGCAGGAGAATTAGTTCGAGAAAAATGTCAGCCATGATCAAATGTCAGAACAGACTGGATGGGCTGAATGACCTAATTCTGCTCCCATATCTTATTGTCCTACAAAGACTAATGGAATATTGGCCCTTATTTCAAGCGGGTTGGAGTACAAGAGTAGGGAAGTCTTACTGCAGCTGTACAAGGTGCTGTTGATACCACATCTGGAGGAGTGTGAGCAGTTTTGGTCTCCAGATTTAAGAAAATATAATTTTACATTGGAGGCATTTCAGAGAAGCTTCTCTAGGATGATCCCTGATAGGAAGGGGTTGTCTTATGAGCAAAGGCTAAACTGTTTGAGACTCTACTCACTGGAGTTTAGAAGAATGAGCGGTAATCTCAGTGAAACAAAGGATTCTTAGGAGACTTGACCAGGTAAATGCTGAGAGGATGTTTCCCCTCATTGGAGAGTGTAGGACCAGAAGACACAGTCTCAAAATAAAAGGGAGGCAATTTAAGACTGAGATGAGGAAGAATGTCTTCTCTCAGAGGGTTGGGTGTTTTTGAACTCCTTGCCACAGAGAGTTGAGGGGGCAGAGTAGTCATGCATATTTAAGGCAGAGACAGATAGATTCTTGATCAATAGGGGAATTGAAAGAAATGAAGAAAGGGCAGGAAAGTGGACGTGAGGAATGTTAGACCAGCCATGATCCTATTAAGTGATGGAGCAGGCTTGAGTAGTGAATGATCTACTCCTATTCTTATTTATGGTCTTATGCTAAAAATATTGGTTAAGTAGAAAATTGGTTGATTTACAGGAAAGAGAGAATGGGAATAAATGAGCCATTTTGGGGTTAGCAAGATGTTGCATGAGTTGTGTCATTGGGACCAGTTTGGGGATTTCCCTGTTTAATGATTTTAATAAATGGGCCGAGGCAAAGGGGCGAAATTTATCAATGATGCCATGATAAGGAGGAAGGTTAGTTGTGATTCAGACATGAAGTATCATTCAGTCATACAGTACAGAAGACGCCCATCAGCCCATTGAGTCTGCACTGCCCAAATATATCACTACATGCACTCATTCCACTTTCCCGTATTAGGACCTCCTTGATAGTGAGATCAATGATTAGGGCTATAAAATTAAGGTAAGGGTAGGAAGTTAAGGGGATGGGAAGAAAATCTTATTCACCCAGAGGGTGCTGGTAATCTGCAACTCACTGCCTGTAAGGGTGGGAGAGGCAGAAACTCTCAGAACATTTAAGCAGGCACTTGCAATGTCAAGGCTTGTGCCAAGTGCTGGAGCATGGGATTAGAATATATGCTGGCAAGGACACGATGGGCCAAAGGGCCTTCTCTGTACTGTTGATCTCAATGTCCCTCTGACTCTGCACTGTCCCCAACTTCTTCACTTCCCCACATCCCCCATCGACCTCACCTCCCCCACTTCATCCATCTTCCTCCCCCATTCCTCTCCTCCTCACCTTCCCCAACAAAAACAACCCTGTGCCCACCCCCCTCACCTTGAACTTGCCATCAGGGGTGAAGGTGCTGACCCAGCGGTTGTCATAATCGGCTACAATGATGTCCCCGTTGGGGTCAATGGTCACTCCGGTTGGCCGTTGCAGTTGTCCTGGCGACCGTCCCCGGACCCCGAATCGCAGCTTGAATTGTCCATCATTGGAAAAGACCTGGGAGGGAGGGAGGGAGTGGCAGGGAAACAGTCTCACCCACATATGGAAAACCCACAGTAATTCAAATCCGCTACACCCCTACCCCCCCCCCCCCCCCACAACCCCACCCCCACCTCTACCTCCACTACCACCCGAGAGGTTGAAACCCCACAACAAGAACAGCCTCTCTCCCTAACCACCGTGGGCCTTAAGTCACACCACACGAGTCCAGGCCACAGCTGAAGTCTGACACTTGCCTGCCTACCGTGGGTGGTGGATTTTGGGAGACAGGTGGAACTGGTTACCTGGATACACTGGTTATTGCTGTCAGCCACTACAATGCGATTATTTCCTGATGCAGAGATTCCCTGAAGGTTGGTGAATTCCCCTTTCTCTCGGCCTCTGGTCCCTAAAGGGAAAAAAAACAGAATAAAATTCACATCTGGCGAATAAACTCTCAACTCCCACAGAGTGACTGGGCAGGCTAACAACAGTCCATGCCCAAGGACAATGACAACAACCTTGGCAATTGGCCAAAGCAACAGGCCAAGGGATCACTGCAGGGAACAACATGGGCTTCAGATCGGTTTGACAGGTCAGCACAACATCGAGGGCCGAAAGGCCTGTACTGTGCTGTAATGTTCTATGTTCTATAACAATACTGATGCAGGCAAAGGCTACACTAAGGAGCACTTTTACCCAGGCTGATTTGTACCTGCTCCAGTCCTGCTCCGAGAGCTTGAATCTGGAGTTCAGGGAAAACAGAGAATAGAATCAACTCCTGTCTCACTTTCATCAAGAGAAGTCAATCCAATATCGCGATCAGAGGTCCCAGTTCCTACAGACAAAGGGGGTGGCCATGGGAAACCGCATGGGCCCAAGCTATGCCTGCCTCTTTGTAGGTTACGTGGAACAATCCCTCTTCCGTAGCTACACTGGCCCCAAACCCCACCCTTTCCTCCATTACATTGATGACTGTATCAGCACCACCTCGAGCTCCCCAGAGGAGCTTGAACAGTTCATCCACTTCACTAACACATTCCACCCCAACCTCAAGTTCACCTGGACCATCTCCAACACATCCCTCACCTTCCTGGACCTTTCTGTCTCCATCTCAGGCAACCACTTAGAAACCAAGATAATGAAATGTGAGGCTGGATGAACACAGCAGGCCCAGCAGCATCTCAGGGGCACAAAAGCTGACGTTTCGGGCCTAGACCCTTGGATTCTCCAGCATCTGCAGTTCCCATTATCACTTACAAAGCAATGTCCATTTCAAGCCCACCAACTCCCACAGCTACCTGGAATACACCTCCTTCCACACACCTTCCTGCAAAAATTCCATCCCCTATCTCAATTCCTGCACCTCTGCCACATCTGCTCCTAGCATGAGGCATTCCACTCCCGCACATCCGAGATGTCCTCATTCTTCAAGTTCAGCAACATCCCCCCCCCCGCAGTGGTCGAGAATACCCTTGACCGTGTCTCCCGCATTTCCCGCACCTCTTCCCTCACACCCCGCCCCCGCAAAAACAGCCAAAAGAGAATCCCCCTAGTCCTCTCGTACCACCCCACCAGCCTCCGGACACAACGCATTATCCTCCGACACTTCTGACATCTACAATCCAACCATACCACTAAAGACATTTTTCCATCCCCACCCTTGTCTGCTTTCCGGAGAGACCACTCTCTCCAAGGCTCCCTTGTCCGCTCCAAACTCCCTTCCAACCCCACCACACCCGGCACTTTCCCCTGCAACCGCAGGAAGTACTACACCTGCCCCCACACCTCCTCCCTCACTCCTATCCCAGGCCGCAAGATGATTTTCCACATCAAGCAGATGTTCACCTGCACATCTGCCAATGTGGTATACTGCATACACTGTACCCGTTGTGGCTCCCTCTACATTGGGGAAACCAAGCGGAGGCTTGGGGACCACTTAACAGAACACCTACGCTTGGTTCACAATAAACAACTGCACCTCCCAGTCACGAACCATTTCAACTCCCCCTCGCATTTCTTAGACGACATGTCCATCCTGGGCCTCCTGCAGTGCCACCTGTAGATTGCAGGAACAGCAACTCATATTCTGCTTGGGAACCCTGCAGCCCAATGGCATCGATATGGATTTCACCAGCTTCAAAGTCTCTCCTCCCCCCACTGTATCCCAAAACCAGCCCAGCTCATCAGCACCTCCCTAACCTGTTCTTCCTCTAACCTATCCCCTCTCCCACCTCAAGCCGCACCTCCATTTCCTACCTACTAACCTCATCCCACCTCCTTGACCAGTCCGTACTCCCCCAAACCCACCCCCCCCCCCCCACCCGGACCATACTCTCCTCTCCACCTATCTTCTCCTCTATACATCTTCGGTCCACCTTCGCCTCTCTCTCTATTTATTCCAGAACCCTCTCCCCATTCCCCTTTTCTGAAGAAGGGTCCAGGCCCGAAATGTCAGCTTTTGTGCTCCTGAGATGCTGCTTGGCCTGCTGTGTTCATCCAGCTCCACACTTTATTATCTCTCAATCCAATATTGCTCAGGTTACAAGGATCACATCCTGGTCTTTCAAGATAAATACCATGATCAAACCCAGGGAGGAGCCCAAGGTCTTGGGAAGACATTGGTGGGTCCATTCCCACAATGAGAGGTGTGTGTTCTGGTGAGAACCAGTCCAGCCAAATTGAGGCTCACTTTCAATTAGGGAGTGATTGTGGAGTGGTGCCAGGGTCCAGGCCAATGTCGTGTGGGCAAGGGTTCACACCCCAGCAAGGCCACTGGGTGAATTTACATTCAGTAAGTCAACCCAGAATTGAAAGCTGGTCTCCATGATAACCAGAAACCATCGTCGATTGTCAATTAAAACCCATCTGGTTTATTTCAGGAAGGAAGTCTGGCCTACAGGTGACTCTTAGTGATGTGGTGAAATGCCAAGTGTGACATTCAGTTCATAGGCAGAGGTACCAAAAGCCGGTCCTGCCAACAATGCCCACATCCAAGTGAAGAACAAAGAGAAACTCACCCACACGGATAATTAGCTCATCCTCGATGGGGTTCTCCTTTTTTTTGGCAGTGCCATACATGCTGGCCGGACGGCGGACGGCTTTCTGACGGATGTGACCACTACTCGGAGACTTTACCCTGCGCTTGACGTCCTCAGGAGAATGTGAGGAGTCAGAGGGTTTGGTGGCTCGGACTCGGTAAGGACTTCCTTTGACAGGTTGATTATACAGAGTCACAGACAGTGTGAAGTCACCCTCCATCTTCAGTGTGTAAAGGAGCTCATACGTTCCATTCCTATTGTCCACAATCTCGCCCAGAGTGCAGCTACCGTCAGGAGCAATGATTTCTGCCTGCAGGGTCGCATTACCGCTCTTCACAAGCTCTCCATCTTTATCCTTGGTTGTTATAGTAACTGTGGTCTGCTGGCCAACCACAGCATGCCGAAGACCCTCTCCAGTGGCTACAGTCTGCTGTGCTACGGCATTGGTGGTGACCAGAACTCCAAGATTCAGGATAGACTTCCTCACCACGTCAGTCTCCACCCTCAGGTCTAGGTGCTCATTTTCCTGGGGTTGGAGAGGAAAGTCCTGTGCAGCGAGCTCGCTTAATGTCTCCGTCATCTGTTTTTTCACCAGGAGCACCTCAGTCTCCGTGCCATGGCTCAGGGCCTGCTCCGTGAATTCTGAGCTACTCTGTATCTTCTCCTGACCCTGCAGCAGATAGTCCAACTGCTTCTCAAGAACCTGCAAGATTGAGGAAGAAGGTCAGCCATTAAGCAGGTGGAGATACATAGCCAGATGTGGTACAAACTGGAGATGGAGGGTATGGGTGGGGTGTCTGCACAGATCTCAGACTGGGGAACATCGGCACAGGTCACCAGCTTCTAGGAATTGGGGCCTTGGTGTTGAGGTCTCCTTCTGGTGTCAGGCCTTGCCACTCTCTGATTGATTGTTACAATCCAAGAGAAGCCAATCAGCCAATGATTTATTGATTGTTCTGATTTTTTCAATGCCTTACCTCAGAAGAACAGTTCTGTCTTTTCTTTATTCACTTGTGGGTATTATTGGCCATTGCAGTGTTCAATGCCCATCTCTAGTTGTCCCTTGAGAAGGTAGTGGTGAGCTGCCTCTTGATCTTTGGAAATTTGCTTACCTTTGCTGTATGTGTTTTCCACTCATTATACCAGAGTCAATTCCTCTGTCTTTTATATATGAGTTGTGTGCAAGCATGGAGGTTCTTTTTAAAATTCATTCATGGGATGTGGGCATCACTGGCAGGATAGTATTTATTACCCATCCCTAATTGCCCAGACGCAGTTCAGAATCAACCACATTGTTGTGGGTCTGGAGTCACACGTAGACCAGACCAAATTTCCTCCCCATAGGACTTTAGTGAAGCAGATGGGTTTTTCTGACATAGAACACAGAACATAGAACAATACAGCACAGAACAGGCCCTTCGGCCCTCGATGTTGCGCCGACCTGTGAACTAATCTAAGCCCATCCCCCTACACTAGCCCATCATCATCCATATGCTTATCCAAGGACTGTTTAAATGCCCCTAATGGGACTGAGTTAACTACAATGGCAGGCAGGGCGTTCCACGCCCTTACCACTCTCTGAGTAAAGAACCTGCCTCTGACATCTGTCTTAAATCTATCACCCCTCAATTTGTAGCTATGCCCCCTTGTACAAGCTGAAGTCATCATCCTCGGAAAAAGACTCTCACTGTTCACCCTATCTCATCCTCTGATCATCTTTAACGTCTCTATTAAATCCCCTGTTAGCCTCCTTCTTTCCAAGGAGAACAGACCCAAGTCCCTCAGCCTTTCTTCATAGGGCCTGCGCTCCAGACCAGGCAACATCCTGGTAAATCTCCTCTGCACCTTTTCCAATGCTTCCACATCCTTCCTATAATGGGGCGACCAGAACTGCACGCAATATTCCAAATGAGGCTGCACTAGCATAGCCAATAATACCCACAAGTGAATAAAGAAAAGACAGAACTGTTCTCCTGAGGTGAGGCATTAAAAAAAAATCAGAACAATCAATAAATCATTGACAATTGACAATGGATTCATTTTCATCATTACACTCTTTGTTCCAGATTTTTATTACATTCAAATTCCACCATCTGCCATGGCAGGATTCGAATCTGGATCCCCAGAACGTTAGCTCAATCTCTGGATTAACAGACCAGCAGTAATATCACCAAGCCATTCCCTCCCTTATCCAGGGAAATGGGAGATGTTCCATTCAATGTGAAGCAGGTAATTGACATGGTGGCCTGTGAACTGGGAGGGCTGTAGGATGTGGCGGTGTTGTTGGGAGCTTCAATATCCAACAGTACCAGCTGCAGGAACGTTAAAGATTGTACTGTGTCCCTCCTGCCCTCTCACCTTCCGTTTACCGTTACAGAGCCCCTCCAGATCGGAGATGAGTGAGGCCTTCCGTAGCTGAATGGCTTGCTGCAGCTCCTCAAAGCTGGTGCTGATCTCAGTGACCGCGATGTCCTTGTTGGCAATCAGCTGTTGGCAGATCCCATGAATCAGCTCAATGGCAGCATTCAGCTGGGGCAACCTGGTGAAGGTGGGAGAGTGGAGAATGCACCATGAGGTCTGGATATTTGGGGGTTGGAGGGTTCAGGAATGAACTAGGGTTGGGGGAAAAGGGGAAAAAAAATGAGGGGATTGGAAGAATGTGGGAGAGTCCAAGGAGTTGGGGAATAGGGAAGGGAGGATGAGGAGTAAGGGGAGGAGAAATGAGGCAGTGGGCGAGGGGAGGGGGATGAACAGTTTGAAGTGGTGAGTCAAAACGAGGGGAGGCGTGGAGAGGATGAGGGAGAATGGGGGGGGGGGGGTCGGGTGTGGTGAGGGCTCTCACCGGGATTTGATGGCGTCCAACTGCAGCCGGAGCGAGGCCTTGTGCTGATCGACCACATCACGGAGCGGCACTGTGCGGTGATCGCGGTGCTCAGTCTCAGTACACTCCCTGCACATTGCAGTCTCACAGGATCCACAATAAAACTCCATTCCCTAGACAAAAGAGCAAGAGAGTTAGGGGAGAAGTTGGGGGAGGGTAGGAGGTAGAAAGAGAAAGACCGATCTGGACAGGAGAGAAGGGAGCGAGGGAGCGAGGGAGATACAAGGCCAAGGAAATGAGGCTTCCAGACACCTTTTGAATGGACTCAGTGAAGGTTGAAATAAGAATGCCATGATACCAGGGCATTGAATTCCCATGGACTGTGGTGCAGGACAGACTTCCCCATGCGCCAGATTCTGGCTCCATTCGACAGGGTTGGCTTCTGATGAGCAACAATGAAACGGGTTCCACTGAAACACATTAATAACACTGCCACTCCCAACTTCCAATTACAGCAATTGTTCATAGAGACAGTGTGAAGGGGAGAGAGGGGGGGCGAGAGCGCATGTGTGAAAAGGGGCCCTTCCGCCCTCGATGTTGTGCCGACCTGTCATACCGATCTCAAGCCCATCTAACCTACGCTATTCCATGTACGTCCATATGCTTATCCAATGACGACTTAAATGTACCTAAAGTTGGCGAATCTACTACCGCTGCAGGCAAAGCGTTCCATTCCCTTACTACTCTCCGAGTACCTCTGAGATCTATTCTATATCTTTCACCCCTCAATTTAAAGCTATGCCCCCTCCTGCTCGCCGTCACCATCCTAGGAAAAAGGCTCTCCCTATCCACCCTATCTATTCCTCTAATTATTTTATATGTTCCAGTTAAGTCACCTCTCAACCTCCTTCTTCTGTAATGAAAACAGCCTCAAGTCCCTCAGCCTTTCCTCGTAAGACCTTCCCTCCATACCAGGCAACATCCTAGTAAATCTCCTCTGCACCCTTTCCAAAGCTTCCACATCCTTCTTATAATGCGGTGACCAGAACTGTACACAATACTCCAAGTGCGGCCGCACCAGAGTTTTGTACAGCTTCACCATAACCTCTTGGTTCCGGAACTCGATCCCTCTATTAATAAAAGCTAAAACACTGTATACCTTCTTAACATCCCTGTCAACCTGGGTGGCAACTTTCAAGGATCTGTGTACATGGACACCGAGATCTCTCTGCTCATCTACACTACTAAGAATCTTACCATTAGCCCAGTACTTTGCCTTCCGGTTACTCCTACCAAAGTGCATCACCTCACACTTGTCTGCATTAAACTCCATTTGCCACCTTTCAGCCCAGCTCTGCAGCTTATCACAGATAACATACAGCATCCTTCGTCACTATCCACATTCCACCGACCCTAGTGTCGTCTGCGAGTTGAAAAGGGGAGAGAGGGAGAGAGTGTGTGAAGGGAAGAAAGAGATGTGTGAGTGTGAAGGGGAAAGAGAGAGAAAGTGAAGGAGAAAGAGAGAGTGAGTGAGTGAGTGAAGGGGAAAAAAAAAGTGTTGCAAAGTTGGGCAGAGCACTTCTGGATTGGGAGGCAGGAAGTTAGAATTTGGTGTTTATAAAGTGCTTGAGGGAACAGCATTGCATGGTCCCTTTAAAAGATCATGTGCTTTTTCTATGCTTAGAGATTTAAAAATGGATGTCTGTAAGCAGCAGCTTGAAAGTTTGTAAGTACACAGAGAGCTCCCAAATTGAAACACTTGTATCAAAAGGCCATACAGCTAGCAGGTCAAGCAGTAGCTTTCTCCCCAAGGCAATAAAGTTTTTGAATTTAGCCAATCTGAAGCAGGCCCCTAGATGCCAAAAACCTACTAAATTTAACCCTGACAGTCTTGACAACATTGTACCAATCCTATTGCAATAAATATTGATATGCCATCAATGGTATAAAAGAATGAGGCAGTTGGACAAAGATATTAGAGTTAGTTGCCATTCACTAGAGCTAATGGCCCTCAGCTCTCGAGAGAGAGAATCATGGGCTCTCACAGCCTGCTCTATGCCTTCAAGAAAGCACCATCTAAATACCAACGGTACCAACATCACAACTAGTTAATATTCCTGACAGAAGAATCAATGGTGAAGGCACAGAACATTCCAGAAGACATGTAACCTGGCTGTAATTTTGAGACTTAATTTTTTTTTAATTAATTGGGACTTGTATTTATTTGAACAGCATACCATAAGAACCTTGCTTTATTCAGGAACAGTTAGTAGTTAGCAGGGGTTTTTCATTTTGCAAATAGTTTAGTCAATTTGTTCATTGTTAGATTTGTTTTTCAAATTTCAATTTGTTCATTGATCAATAAATTGTTACTTATTGATCATAAAGTGAGTGATAGAGATTTATTTTGTTTAACCACTGCAAGTTGCTGAAAAGTAGATTACACTAAATTTCACACTCCTTTTACAGATTATTGGGCAAGGTGCTCCTCTTTGGATGTTTAAGTTTGAGTTCTCATGGAGGATGTCAACATCTGCTTTAAAACAAGAGTGAAGGGGAAAGAGAGGGCACACCTGGGTGGAAATGCGGGGAGGGGGGAAAACAATGTCAGAAACTGGGAGGTTATGCGCTTTGGGAGGAAGAATAGAGGCATGGCCTATTTATAAATACCAAAAGGCTTCAGAAACCTGAAGCGCAAAGGGACTTGGGAGCATTAGTTCAGGATTCTCTTAAGTTTAACAGATAGGCTCAGGTGGCAGTTAGGAAGGAAAATGCAACGTTAGCATTCATTTCAAAAGGGCAAAAATACAACAGCAGAAAGTACTGCTGAGGCTATATTAGACTCTGGTCAGGCCGCATTTGGAATATTGAAAGCAGTTTTGGGCCGTGCATCAAAGAAAGGATGTGCTGCCCTGGGTGAGGGCCCAGAGGAGGCTTACAAAAATGATCCCGGGGATGAAGGGCTTGTCAAATGAGGAGCAGTTGAGGACTCTGGGTCTGTACTTGGAGTTTAGAATGAAGGAGGTGACGGGGGGGGAGATCTGATTTAATATTATGGAATACTGAGAGGATGGGTGTAGTTGGATATAAAAACAGAAGTTGCTGGAAAAGCTCAGCAAGTCTGGCAGCATCTGTGAAGAAGAAAACAGAGTTAACGTTTCAGGTGTGGTGACCCTTCCTCAGAACTGGTGATAGCTGGGAAAACATTGGTTAATATATAGAAAATAGTGAGGGAGATGGGGTAGGGAGGGGATATATAAACAATAGGATAGAGCCCAAAGAGACAGAAGAGCAGTTGGATACACAAAGGAGTTGATAACGATCAGGCTCGGAGGGCAAACAGTTGTTCATGGGGGCTGTTAGTGTCTAACAATAGGTAGTGTATAATGGCAGGCTACATGATAAATGTGACCAGGTAAATGCTGAGAGGATGTTTCCTCTCATTGGACAGTGTAAGACCAGACAGCACAGTCTCAGAATAAAAGGGAAGCAATTTAAGACCAAGATGAGGAGGAATTTCTTCTCTGAGAAGGTTGAATGCTTTTGCAACTCTTTGCCACAGAGAGGTGTGAGGCAGAGTCATTGTGTATATTTAAGGCTGAAATAGGCAGATTTTTGATCAATAGAGAAATCAAAGGAAACGGGGAAAGGGCAGGAAAGTGGGCGTGAGGAACATTAGACCAGCCTTGATCCTATTGAATGATGGAGCAGGTTCAAGGAGTGAATAATTTACTCCTATTCTTATTAATGGCCTTATGATAATATTCCATATCAAAGACAATGACATAAAATTTCACAGCATAGTGGGAAAACATCATTTAGATAGAAGATTGATTGATTTTCAGGAATGAGAGAATGGGAATAAATGAGCCATTTTGGTGTTAGCAAGATGTCACAATTGGAGTGTCATTGTGAGCAGTTTGAGGATTTATTTGTTCGACTATTTTAAATGATTTTAATAAAATGGACTGAAGCTATAGGTTTAAATTTATCAATAACCCCATGATAGGGAGCAAGGTTAGTTACGAGTCAGACGTGCATTCCATGCCTCTACCACTCCGAGTAAAGAACATACCTCTGACGTCTCCCCTACGTCTATCTCCACTCACTTTAAAACAATGTGTCCTCGTCATAGCTACCTCCACCCTAGGATAGTCGAGGCATACCGTTTAAGAGCAAGGAGGTTATGTTGGAACAGTATAAAATGTTGGTTAGAACACAGCCTAACTATGTGCAGTCCTGGAATCTACATTGTAGGAGGGATGTGATAGCACTGGAGAGGGTGCAGAGGAGATTTACAAGCATGTTGACTGGGCTGAAGAGTTTCAGTTATGAAGAAAGATTGGATAGACAGGGGTTGTTTTCCTTACAACAAAGGAGATTGAGAAGGACATGATCGAGGTTTATGAAATAGCGAAGGTCATAAAAAGGGTCGTCGGGAAGAAACTTCTCCCCCTTGATGGAGGGATCAATGACCAGGGGATGAAGATTTAAAGGAAGGGGGAGGAGGTTTAAAGGAGATGTGAGGAAAAATCTGTTCACCCAGAGAGTGGTGGGAATCTAGAATTCACTGCCTATAAGGGTGGGAGAGACAGAAACGTTCAGAACATTGAAATCTGGCTGGACCAAAGGACCGGTTTACTTACTGTATAACTCTATAAATATTTGGATGCACATTTACAATGCCAAGGCATCCAAGGCTGTGGAAAAGTGCTAGGAAATGGGAATAGAATACTGAGGTGAATAGTGAGTTAGACAGGGCCTGTCTCTGTGCTGTAGATCACTATCGCTCTAAACTGCTGCATTCCAGGCAACATTCCAGTGAATCCCTTTTGCAGCCCGTCCAGAAGAGGTCATACAAATTAGGACTGGTTTCTCTAGAATTTAGAAGGTTAAGGGGGTGGTCTGATCAAAGTTTTCAGGCTATTAGCAGGAAAAGACAGGGTCAATAAAGATAAACTATTGCCCCTGGTTGGGGATTCCAGAACTAGGGACATAGTCTGAGAATTAGGGCAAGATCGTTCAGGAGAGATGTTAGGAAACACTTCAGCACTCAAAGGGTAGGAGATGTTTGGAACTCTCTCCCTCAAATTGCAGTGGATGCTGGATCAGTTAATTTTCAATCCAGGAGTGATATATTTTTGTTAAGTAACAGTATTAAGAGATATGGGCCAAAGGCAGGTAGATGGGGTCAGGCCACAGATCAACCATGATTCCACTGAATGGTGGGACAGGCTCTCTTCCTATGTGACTAGCTGCTCCTTTCTTCCTGCCCAATTGCAAAAACTCACATTTTCCACATTTTGTCATCTCTGCCAAGGTTTTGCCCACTCACTTACCCTGTCTACATCCCTCCGCAGACTTGGTGCCATTCTCACCACTTGATTTTGCCCGAGGCAGGAAAAGAAGGAATGAGAGGAAGTGGGGCAGGACTGAGCAAGAATTTTCCCAGCTGGGCATGAGTTAATACAGTCTAGCTGTGCAGGGGTCACAAGGGGCCTGGGGTTAATGGTCAGGATTTGGTGCGGAGCACTCAGTGGGTGAGCTCTGTGCTGCCCCGACACCTCTCTCTGAAACCAACACCATGTGGTCACACCTGACCTCTCACTCGGAGCCCACTCCTGGTTCCCTCACCCTGACCGCTGTATCCAGTGCCTGACCCCTGCATCCAGTGCTCGCCCCCAAACTGACCCCTGCATCCAGTGCCCGCCCCCAACCCCCTCAGTCAAAGCCAACCCTCGACTCCTGCACCCCATGCCCATTCCTGACACTTGATCCCCGTGCACAGTGAATCCATAAACCACCCTGCCCTCAGTATCTTCCCTTGACCTCTGACTCCTGCCCCATTGCTTTTGTATCCTCTCCCAGACCCAATGCCAGCTTGAAGCGGCTCCTCTTGGCACTGACCTTGCCTTCATGGTTGGGACACGACAGGGAGTGTCCAGACACTGCACTGACCGTATCCTTCAGAGAGGCTTGCTCCTGGTTACAGGCTGCATTGCCCTGCAGCACCTCCATCAGGTTGGTGATGAAGAAATTATTCTGCAAAGCGGACACTCCTTTTTCAGGGAGGATCGAGGTCTGACGGCAGACAGGGCACGACAGGGTCAGGCTCTGTGGGGGGATGTAATTCTGCAGGCACCTAAGGGAGCAGAGAAAATAAGAATCCTGGTGAGCAAGGCTACAGGGTCCTGGCCCCTAGAGGCACCCAAACACAGCTCCCCTACCCCGGGCCCCGCATCCAGCCCCCAAACACAGCACAAAACATCCAACGCTCAGTGTGGTGTATCAC
Source organism: Stegostoma tigrinum (assembly GCF_030684315.1). Taxonomy (NCBI): domain Eukaryota; kingdom Metazoa; phylum Chordata; class Chondrichthyes; order Orectolobiformes; family Stegostomatidae; genus Stegostoma; species Stegostoma tigrinum. The sequence goes on along the minus strand of NC_081359.1, from coordinate 114,057,019 downwards.
GAGGTATCCTCACGTCCAGTCCTAGACCCTGATGGCAATCAGGCCCCTCATTCTTACCTCTCACAGAACGTGTGCAGACACGGCAGCACTTTGGGGTTGTTGTATCGGTCAAGACAAATACTGCAGACCAGAAACTGCTTGTCAATCTGTCGCACCACTGGGCTAGTGATGGAATCACAGCCCGCCATCATAACCTCCCCAGGAAGCAACCGTCACAAAGAAAGAGTAACCTGCAGAGAGAGGGGTGAGTAGAGGCAGGAAACAGAGGGGTGAGAGGAGAAGGGAAGGGGTAGGGCAGAGGGAGAAACAGAAAGTGAGATGGGGGAATGGGGTGGATAGACAGACGGGAAAGGGGAAGAGAGAAAGAGATAGAGGAAAAGGGAGAGGCAGACAGATAGGGAGGGGAGCAGAGAGAGAAATGAGACACAGATACAGGAAGGGGAAAGAGGGAGAAGGACAGTTTAATAATGCACACCAGGGATTCACAAAGATTCTAACACAGGAGGAGGCCATTCAGCCTGTGTCCTGGGCTGACTGTGCAACAACTCACCCAACACTATTCTCCCACATTCTCTGCATTGCCTGAACCTACTGCCTCCATAAAATATCAAGTGAACCTGCCTACCCCATACTCTCAAGACTGTACATTCCAGACTCTAACCATTCAAACAAAAGAAAAGTCATATGGTGAAGATTTGTGAGAAGCCAGAAGATTGGGAAGTAATTAAAAACCAACAGAGGGTAAGTGAAAAATCCAGTAAGGTGGGAGAAGATGAAATATGAGGGTAAGGTAATTACTAAAAGAAGTTTGCAAGAGATTATTTTAGATATGTAAAAGGTAGAGTGTAAAGTGTGGACATTGGACTGTTGTAAAATGAGGCTGGGGATGTAGTAATGAGGAACAAAGTGCACCCAACTCTTGTTCCTCCAGGACTGCATTAGGGAGCGGGAGCTGGACGAACTTCGGATCATTCAGGAGGCAGAGTCAGTGATAGACAAGAGTTACAGGGAAGTAGTTACTCCTAAGCATGAAGAAAGCTGGGTAACTGTTAGAAGAGGGGAAAAAGCAGTCAGTGCAGGGATCCCCTGTGGTCGTTCCCCTGAAAAACAAATACACCATTTTGGATACTGTTGAGGGGGCTTGGGGGGGGGGGGGGGGGGGGTGGAGAGACTTACCATGCACTGGGGTGCAGGTCTCTGGCACAGAGTCTGACCCTCTTGCACAGAAGGGAAGGGGGGATAGAGAGTAATAGTCATTGGGGACTCAATCGTTAGAGGGACTGTCAGAAGGTTTATTACCCGTGCCACATGATAGCGAGGCAAAGAACAGGGAGAGATTTCAGCTGCAGGGATGGTGCAGGTGGATTTAAATAGCTCAGCAGGGGAATGGGAAACGGTGGTGTAGTTCCAGTATACAGGAGGAAGAGAGTAGGGAGGACATGGGCAGGACCTCACTGTCACAGGAGTGTGCTGGCAGACAGCAAGCTGGTTTGAAGTATGTCTACTTCAACACCAGGAGTGTCCGGAATAAGGTAGGTGAGCTTGCAGCATGGATAGGTACTTGGGACTTCGATGTTGTGGCCATTTCAGAGACATGGGTAGAGCAGGGTCAGGAACGGATGTTGCAAGTTCCAGGGTTTAGATCTTTCATTAAGGTCAGGGAAGGAGGTAAAAGAGGGGGAGGTGTGGCTTTGTTAGTCAAGGACAGTATAACGGTGGTTGAAAGAACTTTTGATCAGGACTCGTCTACTGAGGTGGTATGGGCAGAGGTCAGAAACAGGAGAGGAGAGGTCACACTGCTAGGAGTTTTTTTTATAGGCCTCCACAAAGTTCCAGGGATGTGAAGGAGAGGATTGGCAAAACGATTCTGGGCAGGAGTGAAAGGAACAGCGTGGTCATTATGGGAGACTAACTTCCCCAACATCGGCTGGGAATGCTATAGCTCTAGTACAATGGATGGATCAGTTTTTGTCCAACGTGTGCAGGAGGGTTTCCTGACACAGTACATCGAAGGGCCGACAAGAGGGGAGGCCACACAGGATCTGGTACTTGGTAACGAACCAGGCCAGGTGTTTGATTTCGTGGTAGTGAGCATTTTGGAGAGAGTGACCATAATTCGGTTATGTTTAGTTTAGCGATGGCAAGGGATAGGAACATGCCACAGGGCAAGGGTTATAGATGGGGGAAGGGCAATTATAATGTGGTTAGGCAAGACTTAGGAAGCATAGAATGGGGTAACAAAATGCAGGGGATGGGACAATCGAAATGTGGAGCTGGTTTAAGGAACAGATATTGCGTGTCCTTGATAGGTATGTCCCTGTCAGGCCGGGTGGAAGTGATAAGGTAAGGGAACCGTGGTTTGCTAAAGAAATTGTATCTCTTGTTAAGCGGAAGAGGGAGGCTTACGTGACAATGAGATGAGATGGCTCAGATGTGGCGATGGAGAATTACAGATTAGCTAGGAAGGATTTAAAGAGAGTGTTAAGAAGAGCAAGGAGGGGAAATGAGCAGACATTGTGATCATAGATAATGAGAACTGCAGATGCTGGAGAATCCAAGTGGGGCTGGAAGAACACAGCAGGCCAAGCAGCATCTCAGGAGCACAAAAGCTGATGTTTCGGGCCGAGGCCCTTCATCAGACCCTCTCTGAAGAAGGGTCTTGGCCCGAAACATCAGCTTTTGTGCTCCTAAGATGCTGCTTGGCCTGCTGTGTTCATCCAGCCCCACACTGTGTTAACATGAGCAGACATCAGCAGGTAGAATAAAGGAGAACCCTAAAGCTTTCTATCGGTGTGTGAGGAATAAGAGGATGACTAAGGTAGGAGTAGGACCAGTCAAAGACAGAAGTGGGAAGTTGAGAGTGGACCCTGTGGAGATTGGAGAGGTGCTAAACGAGTATTTCTCATCTGTTTTCACTCAGGAAAAGGAGAATATTGTAGAGGAGAAGACTCAGTTACAGCTACTAGAAATGAAAGGATTGAGGTTAGTAAGGTGGTGGTATCAATTCTAGAAGGTGTGAAGGTAGATAAATCCCCTGGGCTGGATGGGATCTTTCCGAGGTTTCTCTCGGAAGCTAGGGAGGTGCTGGCAGAGCCTTTGGCCTTGATCTTTGAATCCTCATTGTCCACATGTTTAGTACCAGAGGATTGCAAATGTTGTGCCCTTGTTCAAGAAGGGCAGTAGAGATGACCCAGGTAATTATAGACCTGTGAGCCTTACATCTGTTGTAGGAAAAGTTTTGGAAGGGATTATAAGAGATAGGATTTATACTCAACTAGCAAGCAACAATTTGATTGGAGATAGTCAGCATGGATTCATCAAGGGCAGGTCGTGTCTCTCAAACCTCTAAGTTTTTTGAGAAGGTGACCAAGCACGTGGATGGGCAAAGGGCAGTTGATGTGGTGTACATGGACTTCAGTAAAGCCTTTGATAAGGTTCCACATGGTAGGCTATTGGAGAAAATACAGAGGCATGGGATTGAGGGAGATTTAGCAGTTTGGATTAGAAACTGGCTTTCTGTAAGAAGCCAACGAGTGGTGGTTGATGGAAAATATTCATCCTGGAGTCACGTTACTAGTGGTGTGCTTCAAGGCTCTGTTTTGGGACCGCTGCTATTTGTCATTTTTATAAATGACTTGGACGCAGGCATAGGTGGATGGGTTAGTAAGTTTGCAGAATACAATAAATTCGGTGGAGTGGTGGACAATGTGGAAGAATGTGGCAGGTTGCAGGGAGACTTGGATAAACTGCAGAGTTGGGCTGAAAGGTGGCAAATGGAGTTCAATGCATATAAACGTGAGGTGATTCACTTTGGGAAGAATAATAAGGCGGCAGAATACTGGGTCAATGGAAAGATTCTTGGTAGTGAGGACGTTCAGAGGGATCTTGGTGTCCATGTACATAGATTCCCTGAAAGTTGCCACCCAGGTTCGTAGAGCTGTTAAAAAGGTTTCCGGTGTGTTAGGTTTTATTGGTAGAGGGATGGAGTTCCAGAGCCGTGATGTCATGCTGCAACTGTACAAAATGCTAGTGTGGCCTCACTTGGAATATTGCATGCAGTTCTGGTCGCCCCATTACAGGAAGGATGTGGAAGCATTGGAAAAGGTGCAGAGGAGATTTACCAGGATGTTGCCTGGTCTGGAGCGAAGGTCTTATGAAGAAAGGCTGAGGGACTTGGGTCTGTTCTCATTGGAGAGAAGGAGGCTAACAGGGGATTTAATAGAGACGTTAAAGATGTTCAGAGGATTAAGTAGGGTGGACAGTGAGAGTCTTTTTCCAAGCATGATGACTTCAGCTTGTACAAGGGGGCATTGCTACAAATTGAGGGGTGATAGATTTAAGTCAGATGTCAGAAGCAGCTTCTTTACTCAGAGTGGTAAGGGCGTGGAACGCCCTGCCTGCCAATGTAGTTAACTCAGTCACATTAGGGGCATTTAAACAGTCCTTGGATAAGCATATGGATAATGATGGGATAGTGTCAGGGGATGGGCTTAGATTAGTTCACAGGTCAGCGCAACATCAAGGGCCAAAGGGCCTGTTCTGCGCTATACTGTTCGATGTTCTATGAACAAAGAAATGGTGCAGGAAATGAATATATACTTTGCAACAATTCCCACAACAGAAGACACCAGCACCATACCCAAACTTCAAGAGGGTCGGGGGCAGAGGCGAATCTAGTCAGCATCACCGAGGACAAGGTGCTGAAGTAGCTTAAAGATCTGAAGATGGATAAATCACCCAGACCAGATGGTCTACATCCCAGAGTTCTTAAGGAGATAGCTGAAAAGACAGTGTAGGCCCTCATGGTGGTCTTTCAGGAGTCACGGAGGAGTTCCAGAGGACTGGAAAATAGCAAGTATAAACCCCGGTTTAAAAAGGTAAAGGAAGCAGGTGACTGGAAATTATTGATAAGTGATAATGGGAACTGCAGATGCTGAATCCAAGATAATAAAGTGTGAAGCTGGATGAACACAGCAGGCCAAGCAGCATCTCAGGAGCACAAAAGCTGACGTTTCGGGCCTAGACCCTTCATCCATGATCATGGACATGATCTAATTGGATTTCCAAAAAGCCTTTGGCAAGGTGCCGCATAGGAAGATGGTAAACACGTTAAGAGCCCATGGTGTTCAGGCAAGGTATAGCACGGATAGAGGATTGGTGGACTAGCAAAAGGCAGAGGGTGGAGATAAAGGGATCTTTTTCAGGATGGCAGCCAGTGACTGATGGAGTTCACAGGGGTCAGTGTTGCGACCACAAGTATTCATGTTATACATCCTAAACAAAGGAACTGAGGGGATTGTTGCTAAGTTTGCAGATGACACAAATACAGGGAGGGCTAAGGAATGTTGAGAAAGCAGGGAAAATGCAAAAAGGCTTGGAAAGGGGGCAAAGAATTGGCAGATGGAATACAATGTGGGAGAGTGTGAGGTTATGCACTTTTGTAGGAAGAAGAGAGACAGAGCCTATTTTCAAAATGGGAAAGACTTTAGAAATCTGAAGCACAAAAGGGATTCGGGAGTCCTGGTTGAGGATTTTCTTAAAGTTAACAAGCAGGTTCATTGGTAGTTTGGAAGGCAAATTCAATGTTAACATTCATTTCAAGAGGGCAAGAATAAAAGAACAGGGATGTATTGCTGAGGCTGTATAAGGCTCTGGTCAGACCACATTTGGAATATGGAGATCAGTTTTGGGCTCCATATCTAAGAAAGGACCAACTGGCCTAGAAGGGGATTCAGGAGGAGTTTAAAATAATGACAACAAAGTTGCTGGAAAAGCTCAGCAGGTCTGGCAGCATCTGTGAAGGAAAAAAACAGATTTAACATTTCAGGTCCAGTGACCCTTCCTCAGAACTCAATAACCCTTGATCCTCTTTCTAAGTAAACAGAGTAAACTATACAATAATGACCCCAAGGATCAAGGAATTGTCAAATGAGGAGCAGCTGAAGACTCTTGGTCTGTACTCAATGCAGTTTAGAAGGACGGAGTGGCGGGGGGAGCTGATTGCAACTTACAGAATCTGAGGGGCCTGGATCGAGTGGACATGGAGAAGATGTTTCAATGCGGACCCGAGGGCACAGCCTCAGAGTAAAGGAACAACCTTTGAGAACTGAGATGAGGAGGATTTTCTTCTGCCAGAGAGTGGAATCTGTGGAACTCATTGCTGCAGGTGGCTTTGGAGGTCAAATCATTGAATGTATTTAAGACTGACATCGATAGGTTTTTGATTAGAGGGGGAACAGGAAAACGGGGTTGAGAAATATACCAACTATGATCAAATGGCAGAGCAGACTCAACAGGCCAAATGGCCTAATTCTGCCCAATATTTTATGATACTAAGGAGTCATTCTGATCACCCCCCTCCACATACTCAGACAGTACATTCCAGACCCTAACCACTCAAGTGAATCTGTCTTCATCACACAACTGTGCACAAGCCTGCAACTGAGGTCAAACAAGTAGCTTGTACCAATTCACCATCAGCTCTCTATGAAAGGGTGCTCTGACTCAAAGGAAACAAAACTGGCAAAAGGAAGTAGACAGATGGTGAGAAAAATGAGAAGTCAAACAAATCACATGCAAACAGCAGACATGATCAAAATGGAGAAAGCTCTCTCTCTCTGATATATATGTATTATATGCACCTCGTAAAACACAGAGGTTGCACTGGGAAAGGCATTTCAGAGGATCGAGAGTGGCCACCAGCCTTTAACAAATTCAATGCTTCTGTTTAAGTTGGATACATGCTTTTTGAGTTAACCACAGATCAGAGGCAGACCCTGTAACCTGCTCTGTCATTCTACAAGATCACGGTGATTTGTGTTTTGACTCCACATTCCTATCTACCCCTGCATTATCCTCTACCTTTCTGCCGAACAAGAATCTATTCAGCTCAATACATGATGGATAGCACAACATTAGATACAGAGTCAAACTCCCTTTTTCCTGCTCTCCCATTAAATACTTCAAGGACAGGGACTACACAGGGTTAGGTGGAGTAAAGCTCCCTGTGCAGCATCTCTAATCAAACACTCCCAGGGCAGGGACAGCACAGTAGTAGATCCAGAGTAGATTCCACGACACTATCCCCAATTACTCCGAACAGGGACAGCACAAAATTAGATACACTGTAAAGCTCACTCTACACTGTTCCTATCAAACACTCCCATGACAGAAACAGTAGAAGGTTAGATGCAGAGTAAAGCTTCCTCTAAACTGTCCCCCATCACAAACTCCCAAGACAAGGACAGCATGGGTGAAATACAGAGTATCTAAGCTCTCTCAACAACATCCCATTAAACATTCCCAGGACAGGGTCTACTATATTAATGCGAGGAGTGTAATAGGTAATACTGATGAGTTAATGGTGTGGATTGACACATGGAAGGATAATATTGTTGCCACCACAGAAACATGGTTAACGGAAGGGCTGGAGTGGTAACTCAACATTCCAGTACACAGGATCGTTAGACAAGTCAGGGGAGGGTGTAAGAATGTTGAACACCTCAAGAAGGTCATCTCTTTACCTTCTCAGCTGCCAGGAGAACAAGCTCAATCTCTCTAACCTTTCCTTGTACCTAAAATTTTTCAATTGGGTAATTCTGAGGGGATTTCAACTTTCCCAGCATAACACTATGACTATCCCAATTTAAGGGTTTAGAGGGTACAGATTTCTTGAAACTTATAGAACATAGAAATGTACAGTACAGCCCTTCGGCCCACGATGTTGTGCCGTGGATTAATCCTAATCCAAAAGTAAAATAACCTAACGCACATTCCCCTCAATTCACTGCTGTCCCTGTGCATGTCCAGCAGTCGCTTAAATGTCACTAATGACTCCGCTTCCACGACTACCACTGGTAAACTATTCCATGCGCTCACAACTATCTGGGTGAAGAACCTCCCTCTGACATCTCCTCTATACCTTCCTCCTAACACCTTAAAACTGTGACCCCTCGTGGCAGTCAATCCTGCCCTGGGGAAAAGTCTCTGGCTATCGACTCTATCCATGCCTCTCATTACCTTGTGCACCTTATCCAGGGGAGTTTTTTCTATCAATACGTAGAAAGCCAACAAGGGACGGCTCAGTGCTGCATCTGGTTCTGGGGAAAGAAACTGGAAAAGTGTTGATGTGGTAGCGGAGGAATTTTTTAGGTGATAGCGACAACTATAGAGTGCAGTTGAAATTTGGTCTGGGCAAGGTAAAAGATAAGACATAGAACAGTACAGGCCCTTCAGCCCATGTTGTGCAGAACTTTTACCCGAAACCTAAGGTCTATCTAACGTCCATCCCTACCTTATGCTATCATCCATATGCCTATCTAATAGCTGCTTAAATGCCATTAAAGAGGCCGACTCCACCATCCTCTCCGGCAATGCATTCCACGCGCCTACCACTCTCTGAGTAAAGAACCTCCATCTGACTTCTCCCCGATATCTACCTCCCTACCTCCTTTCACTTTAAAATTATGTGCCTTCGTAAAAGCTATCTCCACCGTAGGAAAACGTCTCTGGCTGGCTACTCTATCTATACCTCTGATCATTTTGTACACCTCTATCAAGTCATCTCTCATCCTTCGTCATTCTAAAAAAAAGCCCTACATCTCTCAACCTTTCCTCGTAAGACATTCCCTCCATTCCAGGCAAGATCCTGGTAAATCTCCTCTGCACCTTTTCCAATGCTTCCACATCTTTCCTGTAATGGGGTTTTAACTGTATAGAACACAGAACATTACAGCACAGTACAGGCCCTTCGACCCTCGATGTTGTGCCGACCTGGTCATACCAATCTGAAGCCCATCTAACCTACACTATTCCATGTACGTCCATATGCTTGTCCAATGACGACTTAAATGTACCTAAAGTTGGCGAATCTACTGCCATTGCAGACAAAGCATTCCATACCCTTACTACTGAGTAAAGAAACTACCTCTGACATCTGTCCCATATCTTTCACCCCTCAATTTAAAGCTATGCCCCCTCGTGCTCCCCGTCACCATCCGAGGAAAAAGGCTCTCCCTATCCAATCCTCTGATTCTCTTATATGTCTCAATTAATTCACCTCTCAACCTTCTTCTCTCTAACGAAAACAGCCTCAAGTCCCTCAGCCTTTCCTCCATACCAGGCAACATCATAGTAAATCTCCTCTGCACCCTTTCCAAAGCTTCCACATCCTTCTTATAATGCGGCAACCAGAACTGTACGCAATACTCCAAGTGCGGCCGCACCAGAGTTTTGTGCAGCTGCAGCATAATCTCTTGGTTCCAGAACTCAATCCCTCTATTAATAAATGAGGGTTAAACGCCATCTGCCACTTCTCAGCCCAGCTCTGCATTCTATCAATGTCCCTTTGTAACCTAGAACAGTCCTCCACACTGTCCATAACATGACCCACCTTCGTATCGTCCACGAGCTTGCTAATCCACCTTTCCACTCCTTCATCCAAATCATTTACAAAAATCACAAATAGAAGAGGACCCAGAACAGATCCTTGTGGGACACCACTTGTAACTGAGCACCATGTTGAATATTTTCCATCCACTACCACCCTTTGTCTTCTAAGGGTCAGCCAATTCTGAATCCAATCTGCCACATTTCCCCCATCCCATGCCTCCTTACCTTCTGCATGAGCCTACCATGGGGAACCTTATCAAAACACCTTACTTAAATCCATGTATACCACATCCACTGCTCTACCTTCATCCACATGTTTGGTCACCTCTTCAAAGAATTCAGTAAGTTTTGTGAGGCATGATCTACCCCTCACAAATCTATGCTGACTATCACAAATTAAACTGCACCTTTCCAAGTGATCATAAATCCTCTGTCTCAGAGCCCCTTCCAATAATTTGCCCACCAGTGACATAAGACTAACTGGTCTGTAATTTCCAGGGTTATCCCTGTTCCCTTTTTTGAAGAAGGGAATGATGTTTGCCTCTTTCCAATCTGCCAGTACTATATCCATGGACAATGAGGACAAAAAGACCATTGCCAGAGGCCCTGCAATCCCATACCTCCTCACTTCCCACAGAACCCTTGGATAAATCCCATCAGGACTTGTCTATCTTCAACTTCTTCACAATTCCTAGCACGTCATCTTTACTAGCATCAACCTCTTCTAACCTATCTGCCTGTTTCATAACATCCTCCTCTACAACTAGGTCCCTCTCAGTTGTGAATACTGAAGAAAAGGACCTCTCCTATCTCTTAGTGCACAAATTCCCTTCTTACAATCCTTGATCAGCCCTACCCTTTCTCTGGTCATTCCCTTGTTCTGCACATACACCTTGGAGATTTCCTTGATCCTATCCGCCAAGGTTTTCTCATGCCCTCTTATAGCACTCCTAACCTAAGATGGCCTGCAAATGACAACTTCAATTGGCAGAAGGCAGATTTTATTAAAAGAAAGCAGGATCTGGCCACAATAGACTGGGAACAGCTCCTCGCAGTTAAGTCTACAATGGAGGTCATTCAAAAAGAAGTTGGGAAGCCCCAATATGTACCCCGTAGAGGGAAATATAGATACAGTACATTCAGAGAACTCTAGATGTTTAGGACAATTCGGGATGGGATAAAGAAGAGTAGGACTTTCAGCAAGTCCAAAGGGAGCAATTCAGCTGCAGCCCTAAAGCAATACAGGAAGGGGAGGAGGGAACTTAAGAAAGCAATCAGATGTGTAAAGAGGAGGCATCAAAAAGAACCTGCAAGCAGGATTAGGGAGGATGCTAAGATATTTCATAAATACATTAAAGGGAAGAGGTTTACCAGAGAAAGAGGAGGGCCCATTAAGGACCAAAGAGGTAACCTACACGTGAAGCCACAGGATTTCAGAAGGATGTTGAATGAATATTTCTCTTAAGGCTTCACTCTGAAGAAGGAGAACGTAGGCATAGACTCCTGGAAAAGGAGCTGAGGAACTTGCAAAGTTTGGCACAGGAAATGGGGAAGTATTGGAAACTCTGTAGGATTTAACAACAGATAAATCCCCTGGCCCACATGACCTGCATTCCAGGCTGCTGTAGGAAATGAGGCAGGAAATTGCAGGGGTTCTGATAAATTTTTAATTCCTCTCTGGCCACAGGGCAAGTGCTAGAGGACGGGAGGACGGCTAATGGGGTTCCACTTTTTAAGGGGGGTGGCAGAGGTGAACCAGGAAATTACAGAGAGGTCAGTCTCATGTCAGTGATAGGAAAACTACTGGGGTAAATTCTGAAGGAGCAAATTCACGCCCACTTGGAAAAGTATGGGTTAACTAGGGATAGTCAACATGGATTTGTCTAACAAATTTGTTAGAATTTTTTCCAAAATGTGATCAAGTGCGTGGATGAAGGAAGTTCAGTTCACGTAGTTTATATGGATTTTTAGCAAGATCTGACGAGATCCCACTTGGGACACTGAGTGAGAAGTACATTCTGGAGGAGGAAGTTGGGAGGTGATGGCCCAGTGGTATTATCACTAGACTGTTAATCCAGGAATCCAGATAATTTTCTGGTTCACTAATGCCCTTTAAGGGAGGAAACTGCCATCCTTACCTGGTCTGGCCTACATGTGACTCCAGACCCACAGCAATGTGGTCGACTCTGAACTGCCCTCTGGGTAATTAGAGATGGGCAATAAATGCTGCCCGGTTAGCGACATCATCATCCCGTGAATGAATAAAGAAAAAAATCATGGAAATGAGGGAAACTTGGCGAGATGGATCAGAAACCAGCTTAGTTTTTGGACACAAAGGGTAATGGTAGACACCTGTTTGAGTGACTGGAGGCCAGTGTCCAGCGGTGTACCACAAGGATCAGTATTAGGGCCCTCATTGTTTGTTATATACATAAATGTAGATGTAAATGTGGGGTAACGTAAAGCAAATTTGCAGAGAACACCAAGATAGGTAGTAAACGAAAACCTTAAGAACTGCAGATGCTGTAAATCAGGAACAAAAACAGAACTTTCTGGAAAAGCTCAGAAGGTTTGGCAGCATTTGTGAAGAAAAAAAAAATCGGAGTTAATGTTTCAGGTCCGGTAACCCTTCCTCAGAACTGCAGTTTTTCCAGCTGAGCTGAGCTATTCCAGCAACTTCTATTTTTGTACCAAAATTGATAGAATGGTTAATAGCAAAGATGGTTGTAACTTATAGGCAGATACAGATGGGTTAGTCAAATGGCAGACAAGCAGCAGATGGTGTTTAACCCTGATAAGTGTGATGTGATGCACTTTGGAAGAGCAAACAAGATAGGGGAGTATTTAATGAACGGAAGGACAGTGGCTAGCTTAAAGGAACAGAGAGATTTTTGGATTATTATTCACAGATCCCTGAAGTCAGTGGACCACATGAGCAGGTTAGTTAAAAAGGCATATGGGACACTTGCTTTCATCATTCGTGGCATATACAGCATAAGAGCAAGGAGGTAATGTTGGAGTTTACATAATATTGGTCGGGTCGCAACTGGAGTATTGTGTGCAGTTCCAGTCACTTCACTCCAGGAGAGATGCGGTCGCACTAGACAAGAGACAGAGATGGTTTATCAGGATATGGGGAGGCAATGGCCTAGTGGTATTATCGCTGGACTGTTAATCCAGAGACCCAGATAACATTCTGGGGTCCTGGGTTCAAATCCCATCATGGCAGATGGTGGAATTTAAATTCAATAAAATATTTGGAATTAAGAATCTAATTAATCCATTGTTGACTGTCAGGAAAAACCCACCTGGTTCACTAAAGTCCTTTAGGGCAGTTAGGGATGAACAATAAAAGCTGTCTAACCGGTGACATCCTCATTCATTAATGAATTAAGAAAACATTGCCTGGGATGTAGAAATTCAGCTATAAGGTGAGACGAGATGGGCTTGGATTGTTTTCTTGACAGCAGAGAAGATTGACTGGGATATGATTGAGGTGTATAACTGGGTAAATAGAGAAAAGCTGTTCCCTTTGGTTGAGGGGTCAATCATGAGAGGGCAAAAGTTTTAGGGTACGGGGCAGGAGATTGAGGAAATTTGCAAGAAACCTTTTTCACTTAGTGCATGGTGGGAATCAGAATGCACTGCCTGAGAAGCTTTAAACAAAAATTGGATAAGTACTTCAAATATCATAACATTCAAAGACCTGAGACAAGTGCAGGAAAATGGGATTAGTGCAATTTTACTGGTAGTTAGGTGGGTGTGGACTCAATGGGAATATGGACCTTTTCTGCACTGTATGAATCTAAAAGCAAGCGTTTAGATAGAGTAAAGCTCCCTTGGGAATATCTGTGGGAAGGGTAAGGTGAGGGGACAAGGGAAGGTTCTCACAAGTTCATCCAGAAGGAGTTTTCTGGGATGACACACTTGGTGGTGAAACCAGTTTTCAGAGCCAATGTGGAGATGGATTTGAGCATCCCAAATTCGAGGAGAAATTGCTATAGCCAGATCCCCACTGCCATTTGTAGTCCGTGTTTGTGACCAAAGAGCAGAGATCCCCTCAGCTGTTTGCAGTGGTAACCATCCCACTGCAGCAATGACTGTAAGGCTGCAGAGTCATCAGTTTCCCAGTATTCCAACTGCATTTCCAAAGTGATGCTATGATTTCCACCAATGTTGCATAAACCCTATTCCCGGTATTCAAAAACACTTTCCTTCAATGCTGGCAGACACAAGGATCTGCGAAAAACAGCTGAGCTTTCAAATAACCCCAATGCTTGCTGAAAACGACTTCAACTACCAGTCCAACACTCAACACACAGAGATAATGGGAACTGCAGATGCTGGAGAATCCAAGATAATAAAGTGTGGAGCTGGATGAACACAGCAGGCCAAGCAGAATTTCCTGATGAAGGGTCTAGGCCCAAAATGTCAGCTCTTGTGCTCCCGAGATGCTGCTTGTCGTGCTGCGTTCATCCAGCCCTACACTCGGCAGACACACACTGAATTGGCGAAGATACACTCATCAGCAACATCAAACGCCAGGGCTTTGAAGTGAGGGTGCGCCACACCGTTGGAGGGTCAGCACTGAGGGTGCGCCGCACCGTTGGAGGGTCAGTGCTGGGCCAGCAGCAGGGTGGAGATTACATTTCTCTTGCTCTCTGTTGTTTGTTGTGTTGTTTTGCTGATGTTGGGGCTCAGGGGAATCTGATGCTCACCGAGATTAACGTTGAACATGTGTCCAGCTAAGAGGGGCTCAGAACTGGCAGTGAGTTTATGAAAACCTGCCCTTTCCCCGGTCAGCCTGTACCACCCCCAGCTCTGACAGAATATTGCTGAAAATTAGTAAATATTACCGATTATGAGCGAGTAATACCGACTGCTGGAATTCTGAAGACTGTCTTCCCCGGCACTGCCACAGTTTTCATCAGCTTTCACCCTCGGTGCAGGCAGAGTGGGGACAGCAGCACCCCAACCCTCAGCTGCATAGACACACACACATGGGCAGGGACACACACGCACGCACACACACGCACACAGACACACACACACACACACACACACACACACACACAGACACACAGACACACAGACACACACACACACAGACACACACAGACACACACAGACACACACACACGGGCAGGGACACACACGCACGCAGACACACACACACACACAGACACACACACACACAGACACGCACAGACACACACACAGACACACTCCATTCCCCTCACCCCAACCTGAACACACCCACCACTCCATCCCATACCCTTCCCCCTAACCCCCACAACGACAACGCCTACAATTCGCTGCCCCACCCTCTCATCACACCCCCCCCCACCACTCCCAAGGAGACACACAACCCCCTCCGACCCCACACCCACAGCAGACACACCCAACCCCCTTGTGCCGGTCCGCGGTGACCCGGCCGTGCCCCGTGCCTCGTGGAGGGGGGGTGTGAGGAGGGCCCGGGGGGGGGGGGGTCAGCGGGTGGCGGCTCTGCCCCTCTCCCACAGCCAGGCCCCGCGGTCACCAGGCCCAGTGCCCGGGGTCGGGCTCTCTCCCCAGGCCCGGCCCGGCCCCTCACTTACCGAGCGGCGGGACATGCCGGTCTCAGCCTCGCTGCCGACTCGGAGCTGCCCACCCGCCGGCCGCAGAGGCGGGGGGGGAGAGGGGGGGGTGACTGGGGGAGGGACAAGGCGGGGGGCGGGCGGCGCTGGGCCCGGCAGGAGGGGAAGGCCCGCCCTCGCGGTGACGTCACGCTGCCGCAACCGCGAGTCATCATCCAGGACGCGCCCAGTCGCCGATCGACCCGCCCATTTCACCCTCCACGTCACTCCCCTACCCCCAATCCCTCAGTCACCCCTCCCCCTCACACCCCCCTCAAACACCCACCCCCTCACACCCCTCATACTCCTCATACCCCGCCGCCCTCACACCACACACCCCCACATCCCCATCCCCTCACACCCCTCCCCCCAAACCCCCATCCCCACACACCCCTCCCCACCACACCCCTCCCCCCAAACCCCAATCCCCACACACCCCTCCCCACCACACCCCCTCACACCCCTCCCCCCACAACGCCTCACACCCCCATCCCCTCACACCCCTCCCCCCACTCCCCTCCCTGACACACCCACACCCCTCCCCCCTCACACCCCTCACACCCCAATCCCCTCACAACCCTCCCCCCCACACTCCCATCCACTCACATCCCAACACCCTTAACCCTATCCCCTCAAACCCCAACACCCCTCCCCCATACCCCTCACCCCCAAATCCCTCCCTTCACACTCCCATCCCCTCACACCCCTCCCCCCCACTCCCCTCCCCGACACCCCCTCACACCCCCATACCCTCACACCCCAACACCCCTCCCCTCACAACCCCCACACCCCTCACCCCCAAACCCCTCCCTCCACTCCCCCATCCGCTCACACCCCTCCCCTACTCCACTCCCCTGACACCCCCACACCGCTCCCCCCTCGCAACCCCATCCCCTCACACCCCTCCCCCCGACACACCCATCCTGCCAGACCCCTCCCCCCACACACACCCCCAACCCCTCACACCCCTCCCCCCTCACACCCCCATCCCTTCACACCCCTCCCCCCTCACACCCCTCCTCCCCACACCCACACCCCCTCACACCCCAACACCCATCCCCCCACACACCCCTCCCACACCCACACCCCCTCATACCCCCATCCCCTCACACCCCAACCCCCCTCCCCTCACACCCCTCCACTCACACCCCTCCACTCACACACCCCACACTCCTCACCCCCAAACCCTTCCCCTCACACCCCCATCCCCTCACACCACTCCCCCGACACCCCCTCATACCTGCATATCCTCACACCCCAACACCCCTCCCCTCACAACCCCCACACCCCTCACCCCCAAACCCCTCCCTCCACTCCCCCATCCCCTCACACCTCTCCCCTACTCCCCTCCCCTGACACCCCCACACCGCTCCCCCCTCGCACCCCCATCCCCTCACACCCCTCACCCCCATCCCCTCACACCCACACCACATCACACCCCTCCCCCCGACACCCCCTCACACCCCCATCCCCTCCTCACACCCCCATCCCCTCATACCCCTCCCTCCACACCCCTCCCTCACACCCACATCCCATCACAACCCTCCCCCCACTCCCCTCCCTTGACACCCCCATCCCCTCACACCCCTCCCCCCGACACACCCATCCTGCCAGACCCCTCCCCCCACACACACCCCCAACCCCTCACACCCCTCCCCCCTCACACCCCCATCCCTTCACACCCCTCCTCCCCACACCCACACCCCAACACCCATCCCCCCACACACCCCTCCCACACCCACACCCCCTCACACCCCCATCCCCTCACACCCCAACCCCCCTACCCCCACACCCCTCCACTCACACCCCCCACACTCCTCACCCCCAAACCCTTCCCCTCACACCCCCATCCCCTCACACCACTCCCCCGACACCCCCTCATACCTGCATATCCTCACACCCCAACACCCCTCCTCCCACACCCCATACCCTCACACCCCAACACCCCTCCCCTCACAACCCCCACACTCCTCACCCCCAAATCCCTCCCCCCACTCCCCATCCCCTCACACCCCTCCCCCCACTCACCTTCCCTGATACCCCTCCCCCCTCACACCCCTCCCCACACACCCCTCACCCCCAAACACCCTCACACCCCTCCCCACTCACACCCACCACACCCCTCCCTCCACACCCCTCGCCCCCAGCCCCCATACCCCCTCACACCCCAACACCCCCCCCCACATCCCTCACCGCCAATCCCCCTCACACCCCAACAACCCACACCCCTCACCCCCACATCCCTCACACCCCCATCCCCCCAAACCCCCTCACACTCCTCCCCACTCACACACCCCTCACCCCCAAACACCCTCACACCCCTCCCCCCACCCCCTCACACCCCTCCCCCCCACACCCTCCCGCACCCCTCCCCCTCACAACCCTTCCCCCTCACAACGTTTCCCCCGAACAACCCCCTCACACCCCTCCATTTCTCACAATCCTCCCCCCATCACACCCCTCTCCCCCAACAACACCCTTACACAACCCCCACACCCTCATCCTCCTACTCACATGCACCCCACTCGCACACACCCCCCACATACCCACGCCTTCACACCCCCCACTACACACATTCCCCCATTATCCCCTTCGTCACCCATCTCCCCAGACCCACATCTTCATCCCCCTCCTCTCACACACATGCCCTCGCACATCCCCCCCACACACCCCCCTCACATACCTCTTCACACACCAGCCCCCACACACCCCCACTACCTACATACCCCCTTTACCCCAATCCTCACCCACTACCCCCAGCTTCATCCCCCTCCTTACACACACACCCCTCACACACCCCCACAAACCCCTCCTCTACACACATACCCCCATTACCCGCACCTCACCCAACCCCCACACCCCATTTTCACTCCCCTCCTCACACACCCCCTCCAGCCTCACACACACCCCACGCCCCCATCCTCATTACCCTCCTCACACACCCACACCCCATTCACAGAGACCCCCACACATGTGCACACCTCCAATCCACCACCCTCACACTGGCCATTACAAACTCCTCTCACTCACAGACACTCCTCATACAGTGACCCCTCACCCTCACAGATACACCCCCTCCCCACAGACCCTCAGACACTCTCCCCACCCTCCCACAGTCCCCTACTCACACACACATCTCACACAGAGACCTCTCTCACACACCCTCTCACAGACTCTCACACAGACCCTCACACAAATCCTTCATGCACACCCTCTCACAGAGCCTCAGACGCGCCCCTCACCCTCACACACATCCTCACACCAGCCCCCACTCTCACACACCCCTCACACAGAGACCCCGCATTCTCTCACACACCCTCGCACAGACCCTTCATACACACCCTCACAAAGAGCCTCACACAGTCCTTCACACACAGCGTCACACAAATTGGCAGCACACGGTACAGACTTGTCACTCTGCTTCTCCCTCTGTGTCAACAGCAAGGGGACTCAGGGAGGGAGGGATCATGTATGGAGGGATTGTCTGGGCAGGTAGAGTGAACACAGGGGGAATGTATGGAATGAATCCAATGAGGGAATGAGCAGGAAGGACTTGGAGCTTTACTAATTCCTAGCATCATCTTGCGGGGCTGTGGTACTCATTGACTCACTCACTCGTTTCCTCTTACACTGATTCACTCACTCACTCTCTCTTACTCTGACTTTCAGTTACTCACTCACACTCACTGCCTCCCTGTTACTCTCACTCGTTTTGACTCACTCACTCTCTCTCCCTACCACTCACACCTCTTGCCACAGAGAGCTGTGGGAGCAGAGTCCTTGTGTATATTTAAACTTGGTGATAGATAAATTTTTGACCAGTCGGAGAATTGAGGGTTACAGGAAAGGAAAGAAAGTGGATGTAAGGAATGTCGGATCAACCATGATCCTATTATGGCCTCCTAATCCTGTTTCCTACGGTTTTAAGTTTTCAGGGCCTTGCTGAGGCCACCCCTGGAATATTTTGCACAATTTGGGCTCCTTATCTGAGGAAGGATTTTCCTGCTGTAGAGGGAGGGCAGTGAAGATTTGCCAAATGGATTCCTGGGATGGCAGGACTGACATGAAGAGAGATGGAGTCAGTTAGAATTGTATTCACTGGGGTTTAACAGAATGGGGGGGGGTGTCAATAGAAACGTATAAAATGCTAACAGGACTGGACAGGGTAGATGCAGGAATGATATTCCCTATGGTGAGAGAGTCCAGAATGAAGGGCCACAGTTTGGGGAGACAGTAAACCATTTAGAACTGAGATGAGGAGAAATGTCTTCACCCAAGGACACGTGAGCCTAAGGAATTCACTACCACAGAAAGCTGTCATGGCCAAAACAACAGAACCATAAACAGAAGTTGCTGGAAAGGTTCAGCAGTTCCGGCAGCATCTATGAAGGAAAAAGTCAGAGTTAACATTTCGGGTCCAGTGACCCTTCCTCAGAACTAGACCCGAAACGTTAACTCTGATTTTTCTTCACAGATACAGGGCAGCACAGTGACACAGTGGTTAGCACTGCAGCCTCACAGCGCCAGGGACCTGGGTTCAATTCTACACTTGGATGGCAGTGTGTGGAGATTGCACATTCTCCTTGTGTCTGCATGGGTTTCCTCTGGGTGCTCTGGTTTCCTCCCACAGTTCAGGATGTGCAGGCTAGGTGGATTGGTCATACTGAATTGCCTATAGTATCCAGGGATGTGTAGATTAGGTGGGTTATAAGGGGATGGATCTGGGTGGGATGCTCTGAGGGTCAGTGCAGACTTGTTCGGCCAAAGGGCCTGTTCCCAAACTGTAGGGATTCTATGATACTGCCAGATCTGCTGAGCTTTTCCAGCAACTTCTCTTTTTGTTCCTGATTTACACCACCTGCAGTTATTTCGGTTTTTATTAAGGCCAAAACATTGCGTGTTTTTAAGAAGGAGTAAAGTCATGTGGAAGTGGGTGCTGCTATCTGGGTCTCAAGACCATCCTCTCCTCACTGTGGGGAGTGCGGGAGTTAGCAAAGTGACCACAGCACCTTGGACCAGGGAGGCATTCTAGTGCAGGGTGGCTACAGAAATGTACCTGTGGTAGGGGACAGGGTGATGAGGGGGCAGATACTGTTCCCTGTAGCACTGTGCAGGAGTGGCCCAGTGCCAGGGTAATGATGTCTCCTCAGGACTGGATGGGAATATGGAGAGGACCGAAGCAATCCAGCGGTGGGACAGGGAGAGGAGCAGAGTCTACAAACATTGACAAACAACAGGAGTTAGGTGGGAATAATTTTATAAAGGTAAAATTAATGGCCCTTTACCTGAATGTGTGAACAAAATAAGTTAAATAACAACACAAATACATGTAAATGAGTGTGATCCTATACCTGTTGCGGAGATATCGTTACAAGGATATCAAAGCTGGAAATTAAAAATTGAGGGCTATGTGAACTTTGAAAAGGACAGGTAGGAAGGAAAGGGTGGAACAGTAGAATTGTTGGTGATGGAATGAGTACAATAACATGAAATGTTCTTGGATCAGGAGAACGTAAAATCCATGTGGGTAGAGGTTTAAAAAAAAAGGGAAAGAGGATACTGGTAGGAGGAGTCTAGGCATCTGGACGGTAGCTGTTTGGTAGGACAGAGAATATATTGGGATGTAATGAGGGCGCATAAAAAAAGGCATTACGTTATTCACAGCTGACTTTAATCGTCTCAATCCCAAACCAATGGCATTGTCCCACACAGACTCAACCTGGTGAAGCCAGCAAACAGGACTACTTGCACACCAAACCCCATGGTAGGCTCATGCAGAAGGTAAGGAGGCATGGGATAGGGGGAAATGTGGCAGATTGGATTCACAATTGGCTGACCCTTAGAAGACAAAGGGTGGTATTGGATGGAAGATATTCAACATGGTGCTCAGTTGCGAGTGGTGTCCCACAAGGATCTGTTCTGGGTCCTCTTCTATTTGTGATTTTTGTAAATGATTTGGATGAAGGAGTGGAAGGATAGATTAGCAAGTTCGTGGACGATACGAAGGTGGGTCACGTTGTGGATAGTACAGAGGGCTGTTCTAGTTACAAAGGTCTCTCAGCTCTGAAGACAGATCTGTCTCATCGGCCAGCCTCAGGAAATGGAGGGAAACATGAATCTTCACCAAGAAAAGACCAAACCAAAGAATCCAGTCAGAGAGGCCTTAGGAAAAATTTGGATTTGTTGCAGGATATTGGGAGCTGGGCAGGCATTTTTGCGTTGGTTCCCTGTGACTGTCAGTCAATAGAGCAAGCAAGAAAAGAATTCCCTTGGGTGACTGTCACTGTGGAGTTTGCACAATCTCCCCGTGTCTTCGTGGGCTTCCTCCGCGTGCTCCGGTTTCCTCCCACAGTCCAAAGATGTGCGGGTTAGGTGAATTGGCCATGCTAAATTTCCCGTAGTGTCCAGGGATGTGTGGGTTATAGGGGAGTGGGTCTGGGTGGGATGCTCTGAGATTCGATGGGGACTTGTTGGGCCGATAGGCCTGTTTCCACACTGTAGGGATTCTATGTTTCTATCACAAATTGCCAGATGGTTCTTACTTCAGTGGAGCTGGAGAGATTGCAGACACCAGGATCGTTCTGTGTAGAACAAAGCAGATTTAATTCAAGCATCCAAATTGATAAGTGGTTTGGAT
Source organism: Stegostoma tigrinum (assembly GCF_030684315.1). Lineage (NCBI taxonomy): Eukaryota > Metazoa > Chordata > Chondrichthyes > Orectolobiformes > Stegostomatidae > Stegostoma > Stegostoma tigrinum. The sequence goes on along the minus strand of NC_081359.1, from coordinate 114,035,377 downwards.
CAAGTAAAGGAGGAACTATTTCCTGTGGCAGGAGGATTGGAGACCGGGCTGAAATGAACTATAACCCAGAAAGCGGACCATTGCTGGTCCAGCGTCAGCTAGATCATTGTATCCAGTTATGGGCCTCAAGGTTTCAGAAGGATGTCGGGGAAACACAGAGAGCAACGTTGACTGGAGGAGACTCTGTGAAGAACAAGCTGGCTAGCTGATCCTTCCCATTTCTGAGAAAGAAACACTCTACAACATGTCAGGGTAATTTTTTGGAGAGTAATTGAAGGAACATCTCGAGATTGATTTTCTGAGCAAGCTGTATCTGCAAGACTCCAGAGGGTACATATGTCAGACCAGCACATTCCAGATCATTTCACACTTTATGCTTTCCCCTTCAAGAGTAATCTGTTGACCAAAGTGGATTTTTCTCCGGTCTCCATGGAGAAATGTGTTTTTTTCCTCTCTTTCCCTAAAGTGTGCATATGTTTGTGAGAGTATTTCGGGGATACTTATGGAGGTAAGAACATAGAACATAGGACTGTACAGCACAGGAATGGGCCCTTCAGCCCACGATGTTGTGCGGAACATGATGCCAAATTAAACTAATCCATTCTGCCAGCCTTTCTCCATTTCCCTCCATCCTTTGCATATTTATGTGTTTACCTAAAAATCCCTTAAATGCCTCTCTTGTATCTACCTCCACCAGCACCCCTAGAAGTGCGTTCCAAACACCTCCCACTCCCTGTGTTAAAAAAACTTGTCCATTATGTCTCCTTTGAACTTTTCCCCCTCACCTTAAATGTATGGCCCCTAGTTCTGGGCATTTCGACTCTGGACTGTCAACCCTATCTATACATCTCATAATTTTATAGACTTCTATCAAGCTTCCCCTGAGCCTCTCTGCTCCAGAGAAAACAACCTGAGTTTTTCTAGCCTCTCGTCAGGCAGTATCCTGGTAAACCTCTTCTGCACCCTCTCTAAAGCCTCTAAATCCTTCCTATAATGTGGCGACCAGAATTGAAATGAGTCTTATAAATCTGCAACATGACATCCTGACTCTTATACTCAATTTCCCGATCAATAAAGGCAAGCATGCCCAACGCCTTCTTTAACATCCTATCTACTTGCGGGGCCACTTTCAGAGATGTGTGGACTTGAACCCCAAGATCCTTCTCTACATCAGTGCTGGTCAGGGTCCTGCCATTAATTGTGTACTTTTCCTTAACATTTGATCTCCCAAAGTTCAGTGCCTCACACTTATCCAGATTAAACTCCATCTGCCATTTCTCCGCCCATATCTGCAACTGATCTGTATCTGTCTGACAACCTTCTACACTATTCACAACTCCACTGATCTTTGTATCAGAGATAATAGGAATGCAGATTCTGAAGAATCCGAGATAACAAGGTGTAGAGCTGGACGAACACAGCAGGCCAAGCAGCATCAGAGGAGCAGGAAAGTTTGACGTTTCGGGCCTAGACACTTCATCAGAAAAGGGTCTAGGCCTGAAATGTCAGTCTTCCTGCTCCTGAGATGCTGCTTGGTCTGCTGTGTTCATCCAGCTCCACACTTTGTTATCCACTGATCTTTGTGTTGCCTGTAAACTTAATAATCCACCCATCTACATTTTCATCCAAGTCGTTTATATAGATCATAAACAGAAGAGGTCCCAGTAAGGATCGCTGCGGAAAGCCACTAGTCATGGGTCTCCAGCCAGAGAAACACCCTTCCACCACTACCCTTTGATTTCTATGGGTAAGCCAATTCTGAATCCAAGAGGCCAAGTCATCATGAATCCCAAGCATCTCAATCTTCTGGATGAGGCTACCATGAGGGATCTTGGTGAAAGCCTTAGTAAAATCCACGTAGACAACATCCTCTGCTCTACCCTCATGGATCACATTTGTCTCACCTTCGAAAAAGTCAAGTAAGTTAGAATGACATGACCAGCTCTGCACAAAGCCATGCTGACTGACCTTAATTAGGCCATGCTTTTCCAAATGTGTGTAAATGCTATCCCTCGGCATTCTCTCCAGTTCTTTCCCAACCACTGATGTGAGACTCACCATGTATAGTTTCCTGGATTATCCCTATTTCCCTTCTTGAACACAGGGACAACATTAGTTACTCACCAATCCTGAGAAATTTATATCTCTCTATTACTGAACCTATTAATGTCTCTTCGTTGAATATGATTTATTTAGATAATAAGCTTGTTAACAGAGGGGCCTGGCTGATCGAACTTCCTGTTTGAAACCTGAGATGGGGAATTCTACAGCTGGCCACCTTGAAATTTGGGAACAATATGTTTATTTGACGTTAGCAGTGTAAATGTGCTGGAGAAGGCCAGTGAAATGGAACAGGCAGAGGTGCTCCTCCAGAGGGTCAACACAGTCCCTATGGGCCAAGTGGCCTCCTTCTGATGTAGTAGCCAATTCCCTGGCTCAATGATTCACTTTTAAGAAAGTCAAGGGCAAGGACCAGAAAGGGGAGTTTTATTTTTGGCACGGCGGGCTGTGATCTGAGACATGCTGTGTGAGTGGCTGATGGATGGAAATTCACTCGGGACTTTCAAGCAGGAATCAGAGAAACACTGGAACAGGGAAACATTACAGAAGCACGGGGCTGGATAATAACAGAGCAATTTAACAGGACAGGTCCTGTAGATGTGGATGAGGTAAAGTGCAGATATTGTTCAAGGTATTTCAACCTATGTCAGCTCCCATTTCAAAGGCTTGTTTATTTTAGGTGACTTTCATTATAAATTCAACACTTACATTCCAACAAGAACTGTCATTGGTGGGATGTTAGGATTCCATCGTGACAGCTTACATTAAAAATATTACGAATGTGGTAATAACAGGAAAGTGATGGATGGATGTATGAGATACCATGCTCAATAGAAGATGCTTCATTGTAACACACTGGATTCCTGACCGTGGGTTAATCCACATTATACAATACAGAAACCTATTTGTGCAGTCCCTCTTTGGTGAATCCCTCAGCAAATCCTTTGTCATCTGATCAGCTTGAAGTGACCAGCTGGTAGCATGAATGAGGGTACGCTCCCTACTGCCCTGACATCAGTGAAGACTCAAGTCAGTCTCTGAGCCTGGAGACACCAACAACCTTCATGTTCTCAAGACAATCTCTCCACGTCCCAATATGACATTTTGAAATGTGACGTATGACAAAATTCACTCCACATTCACTGAACTGTCAAAAACATAGCACATCTTAAAGTCTCATAAATTCTGATCTTCCATCAACAGGTGGATGGTAATTGGAGGCGTTATCACTTCAAGGCAGAATAGACAGACTCTTTATGACCAAGGGGATGAGAGATTCTCACAGATATATCGGAATTCAGGTTAATTTCAAATCGGCTATGAATTATTATTCAATGATGGGGTAGGTTCGAAGGGCTGAGTGGCCTACTCTTGTTCTTTGTTCATTATTATCTGGCTCCTCTTCAAACCATCTTCCTCTGGGCCAATCAATGGAGAGGAGATCAACCATCATTGTCTGTTCCCCACTCATTGACCAGCTCCGTCTTCAACAGAATTCCCAATCTCCCACTGCATTAGTCCATTTCCAGCTGTCACCTCATTTGGAGAGTGATGGACATTCCCTACCAGTCACTCCCGGGACAACTGACCTTCAGCCCTCTCCAATCCACTTGGAGACATCACACACGTTAGGATACTCAATGAAATTCCAACTATTTGTTGATGGGCATTGACAAAGCCAATGCATCCTGCATTTCTGTTCAGGCCATTGACAGGACAGCAGCGAGGATCTAACTCCCATGTATCCCTCCCCCCTCCCCTCTACCTATAACACACAGAGGTTAAGATGGCTCACTCCCATCATCTGTGCGTGAGACTATGGCGGCATTTGATGGATTTTTGAGTTTAGTTGTTTTGCTGTCACTGAAACGTTTAAAAAAGTTGGCCAAGGAGTTAGTGCTGTGACTAGGGCTTTCTAGAACCTCTTTTTTCACTCTCCCATCCGAGGCACCCTCCCCCATTGATGCTTTGCTAGTTCTTTTGCTGAAGAAACTGGCAAACTTCCAAGTGTGGGACTCTTCTGCCTTTGCATCATCTTTCTGGGTTGGTTTGTTGGCTGTGATAGGCTTCACAGATTTGAATGTAGCGGTGGTAGAGAGTTTCCTGACAGCTGGAGATGAGGGCACCTTGTCCACAGAGAAACCTCGAGTGAGGGATCGTTTCCTGGCTGCAGGCCGAGGTTTCTCTCCAGAGAAACTGTGGGAGAGATCTTTCCGGAAGGCCCTGGCTGACGAGGATGCTGGACGATGAGATTCAGCCGGGAGGTTTGAAGAGAATTGTTTCTGCTCTTTTTCGGAATTGGGAGTATTCCCAGCGAGAGCGAATGCAGTCGCATCAGACTGTGAGGGAGTCATTCCGGGGTCAGGGGTACAGCTCCCAGCTAAACGTCCTGCCCCAAATCCTGACTCCTTGTCCATTTCCATCAGGAAGCCTCCAGAGAGGGAATACGGCCGGCTGACAGGCTGCTGGGCTTTTACTGGGTCCAAACTGCCAGGCTGCTGGGCTTTTACTGGGACCAAACTGCCAGTCTGCAGGGTTGCTGCTGGCTCCAGGCTCCCAGACTGTTCTGACTCACCAACGGCAGGGACTCCTGATCCCCCAGATCCCAGCAGGCTTTCCTCTTGCTCCTGACCCACCTCTGCATGCCCATTACTGTGGGTAGTGCTGCTCTTGGCCGGCTCACAGTATTCCTCAGAGATTCGCAAGGTCTGGGCGAATTTGTTCTGTTTGAGACGCTGCCCGGAGTTCCCAGCTCCAACCTGGAAACCAAGCAGTTTCTTAGAAACTTCCCTCAGCCTCTGAGCATCATCCCGGGTTAGGGAGCCATTTCGTGAATCACTTTGTTCGCTTCTTGCCCGAATCTGCTTCAGCGACTGGCTCCTGGGGATTGAGCCTTCTCCCTGTTGGCTGCTCCTCTGCCGAAATGAGTTCTGGTTATTACGCAGCAGTGACTCCAGATCGCCACCTCCCAGACCCTTCTCCGTGTGAGAGCAGCTCGCAATCGAGATCCGCTTCGCTTTTTTCTCCTCCTTCTCCCTCTCTCGACGTTTCCTCTCCAACAGAGCACGCTGCTTGTTCTCCTGCAAAGACAGAGAGACACCAGGTAACAGAAGCAGTGAGAGAGTGTGAGAAGCAGAGAAACAGAGAGATGGAGAAAGAGAGGCAGTAGGAAACAGTCCCCGCTGAAGAAACACAATTCAGAAGGACCCCACAGATCATCTCAATTGTCTCATTCCAAACCAACGGCCTTGTCCCACGCAGAGTGAAGCCACCAGTCAGGACTACCTGCACGCCAGACAGTAAAAGCAGCAAGTAACAGAGCTAAGCAATCCCACAACCAATGGATCAGATCTGAGCTCTGCAGTCCTGCCACATCCAGATGTGAATGGTGGTGGACAATTAAACAACTCACTGGAGGGTCCACAAATATCCCCATCCTCAATGATGGAAGAGCCCAGGAAATCAGTGCAAAAGATAAGGCTGAAGCATTCGGAGCAGTATACAGCCAGATGTGGCGAGTGAATGATCCATCTCGGCCTCCTCCAGGGGTCCCCAGCATCACAGATTCGGTCTTCAGCCAATCCGATTCATTCCACGTGATATTTCTTTAGAAGAATGAGGGGATTTCATATAAACTTATAAATGGGACTAGACAGGTTTGATGCAGAAAGGATGTTTCCAAAGGCAGGGCAGCCCAGAACCAAGAGTTACAGTCGAAGGATGCTCAGCAGGACTGAGATGAGCAGAAATGTCATCTGTCAGAGAGTGGGGAGCCTATGGTATTCTCTGCCACAGAATGTGTTTAAGGCCAAAATATTGAATGTTTTGAAGGAGTTCATAAAATGTCTTCAGCCTAAAGGGATTAAAAGGTTTGGGAAGAAAGCAGGAACAAGGTACTGAGCGGAATGATCAGCCATGATCATATTAATAGAGCCACAAAGTGATACAGTATGGAAACAGACCCTTCGGCCCAACCAGTCCATGCCAACCATGTTCCCAAACTAAACTAGTCCCACCTGCCTGCACCTTGCTCTTATCCCTCCAAATAATTCCTATTCATGTACTTATTCAAATGTCTTTTAAATGGTGTAACTGTACGGCATCCACCACTTAGAACATAGAACATTACAGCACAGTACAGGCCCTTCAGCCCTCGATGTTGTGCCGACCTGTCATACCGATCTTAAGCCCATCTAACCTACACTATTCCATGTACGTCCATATGCTTATCCAATGATGCCTTAATTGTCCCTAAAGTTGGCGAATCTACTACCATTGCAGGCAAAGCGTTCCATTCCCTTACTACTCTCTGAGTAAAGAAACTACCTCTGACATCTGTCCTATATCTTTCACCCCTCAATTTAAAGCTATGTCCCCTCGTGCTCGCCATCACCATCCTAGGAAAAAGGTTCTCCCTATCCACCCTATCTAACCCTCTGATTATTTTAAATGTTTCAATTATGTCACCTCTCAACCTTCTTCTCTCCAATGAAAACAGCCTCAAGTCCCTCACCCTTTCCTCGTAAGACCTTCCCTCCATACCAGGCAACATCCTAGTAAACCTCCTCTGCACCCTTTCCAAAACTTCCACATCCTTCTTATAATGCGGTGACCAGAACTGTACACAATACTCCAAGTGCGGCCGCACCAGAGTTTTGTACAGCTTCACCATAACCTCTTGGTTCCGGAACTTGATCCCTCTATTAATAAAAGCTAAAACACTGTATGCCTTCTTAACAGCCCTGTCAACCTGGGTGGCAACTTTCAAGGATCTGTGTACATGGACACCGGGATCTCTCTGCTCATCTACATTGCTAAGAATCTTACCATTAGCCCTGTACTTTGCCTTCCAGTTACTCCTACCAAAGTGCATCACCTCACACTTGTCCGCATTAAACTCCATTTGCCACCTCTCAGCCCAGCTCTGCAGCTTATCTATGTCTCTCTGCAACCTACAGCATCCTTCGTCACTATCCACAACTCCACCGACCTTAGTGTCATCTGCAAATTTACTAACCCATCCTTCTACGCCCTCATCCAGGTCATTTATAAAAATGACAAACAGCAGTGGACCCAACACCGACCCTTGAGGTACACCACTAGTAACTGGTCTCCAGGATGAACATTTCCCATCAACTACCACCCTCTGTCTTCTTTCAGCAAGCCAATTTCCAATCCAAACTGCTATATCTCCCACAATTCCATTCCTCCGCATTTTGTACTTCCTCTGGTTCATTCCACACATGAACCACTCTCTATGTAAAAAAAATCCTCTCACATCTTTGTTGAATCTTTCTTCTCCCATCTGTAGCTCTGAACTCCCCCATCTGGGGAAAACACCTTTGCTATTAACCTCTATAAGGTCACCCCTCAACCTCCGACACTGCAGTGAAAAATAAAGGTCCCAGCATATCCAACAATTCGTTATAACTCAAATCTTCCATTCCTGCAACATCCTGGTAAATCCTTTCTGAACCCTCTCCAGTTCAAAGATAGTTTACATATAACAGGGCTACCAGAATTGCCCAGTACTCCAGAAATGGCCTCACCAATGTCCTGTACAACCACTGCATGACATCCCAACTCCTGTACTCAATGGTCTGAGCAATGAACGCAAGCATGCTAACACCTTTTTAACCACTCTGTCAACCTGTGACACAAATTTCAAAGATCTGTGTACATAAGCCCTAACTGAACGGCAGAGCACGCAAGAAGGCCGACATTGGGGAGACGTCAGAGGCAGGTTCTTTCCTCAGAGAGTGGTAGGGGGCGTGGAATGCATTGCCGGAGAGGATAGTGGAGTCGGCCTCGTTAGGGGCATTTAAGCAGCTATTAAATCGGCGAATGGATGATGGTATATGGTAAGGATGGAAGTTAGATAAACCTTAGGTTTCGGGTAAAAGTTCAGCACAACATGATGGGCCGAAGGGCCTGTACTGCACTGTACTGTTCCATGTTCTATGTTCTATTAACATGGACACAAAACTGGCTAAGTGAGAGGAAACAGAGAGTAATGGTCATTTTTATTGTTCAGGCTGGGAGCATTTGTAATTGAGTTCCCCAGGGGTCAGTGTTGGGCCCCTTGCCTTTTCTGGTACTTATTAATCACCCGGGTCTGATGCACAGGAGCCAATTGCAGAGTTTGCAGAGGAAGGATTGTAATCCGTGAGGAGCACAGTGTGGGACGCCAATAGGACATTGACAAGTTGGTGGAGCGGGTGGAGAGATGGCAGATGAGGCTCAGTTCAGGGAAGGGCGAGGTGATGCACTTTGTTTGGAAGAACATTGAAAGACAATATAAAATAGGGAGTACAATTCTAAAGGGCGTGCAGGAGCAGAGGGAGCTTGGTCTCTGTGTGCACAGATCTCTGGATGTGGCAGGACAGCTCAAGAATGTGGTTCATCAAGCAGCCCGTGTCCCCAGCTTTATTAATAGGGGCATGGAGTACAAGAGGGAGGAGGTGATATTGAACTTGTACAAAGCACTTGTTAGACCTGTGCTGGAGAATTGTGTACAGTTTTGGACACCACATTATAGGAAAGGCATGAATGCATTGGAGAGAGAGTGCAGAAGCAGTTTCCAAGAACATTTTCAGCAATGAGAAATGTCAGTGATGAGGAGAGATTGAAGACACCTATTGCCCTCCTGTTCAGACTCACCAACCTGTGTCGCTATGATGAATTTCTCTCTGAAATTTTGGAAGATTTGGCAGCATTCCTCCAGTTTGAATTTCTCTTCATCCTCACAGAGATATTCAGCAAGTTGCTGACTCACCACCTGCAGCTCAGTCACTGAGGCCTGGACTTCCTCCAGCTGCTTCTCTGCCTTCTGCAAGACACAAACTCATCGTTCATTGATAGGAGGTGGGGGAACAAAGGAGCACAACCTCTGGCCCAACAGGGAGCACCGACCCTTGACCCCAACATGGAACACCAACCCCTGACTCCAACAAGGAGAACCGACCCCTGACCCCAAGTGGGAGAACCAACACTTGACCCCAACAGGGAGCATGACCCCGACCCCAAAAGGGAACACTGACCCTTGACCCGAAGAGGGAGCACTGATTCCAGATGCCCTACCGGGAGTGCTAACTCTGGACCTCATAAGTGAGCACTGGCCCCTGATCTCAAAGTCATAGAGCTGTAGTGGATGGAAGCAGCCTCTTCAGTCCAACCTGTCCATGCCAACCAGATATCCTACATTAATCTAGTCCCATTTGCTAGCATTTGGCCCATTTCCCTCTAAATCCTTCCTATTCATAGACACGTCCAGGTGCCTTTTAAATGCTGTAACTGTACCAGCCTCCACCACTTCCTCTGCCAGCTCATTCTATACGCACACCACCCTCTGTGTGAAAAAGTTGCCCCTCAGGTCCCTTTTAAATCTTTCCCCTCTCACCTTAAACCTATGCCTCTCTAGTTTGGACTCGCCCTACCCAAGGAATATGACCTTGCCCATTGACCCTATCCATGCCCCTATGATTTTACAAACCTCTATAAGTTACCCTCAGCCTCTGAAGTGGAGTCGGCCTCATTAGGGGCATTTAAGCGTCTATTAGATCGGCATATGGATGATTGTATATGGTAGCGGTGGAGGTTAGATAGACCTTAGGTTTTAGAACATAGAACAATTCAGCGCAGAACAGGCCCTTCCGCCCTCGATGTTGCGCCAACCTGTGAACTAATCTAAGCCCATCCCCCTACACTATCCCATCATCATCCATATGCTTATCCAAGGACTGTTTAAATGCCCCTAATGTAGCTGAGTTAACTACATTGGCAGGCAGGCCATTCCATGCCCTTACCACTTTCTGAATAAAGAACCTGCCTCTGACATCTCACATAAATCTATCACCCCTCAATTTGTAGCTATGCCCCCTTGTACAAGCTGAAGTCATCATCCTTTGGGTAAAAGTTCAACACAACATCGTAGGCCGAAGGGCCTGTACTGTGCTGTACTGTTCTATGTACTAGCCTGGATGTGCTAAACCGGATGAGCTAATCCCTCATTAACCTGGATGTGTTAATCCCTCACTCACCTGGTTGAGCTAATAATCCTTCACTAACCAGAATGTGCTAATCCCTCACTAATCTGGATGTGTTAATCACTCATTAACCTGGATGAGCTAACCCCTCATTAACCTGGATGTGATAATCCCTCACTAACCTGGATGTGCTGATCCCTCACTAATCTGGATGTGTTAATCACTCATTAACCTGGATGAGCTAACCCCTCATTAACCTGGATGTGATAATCCCTCACTAACCTGGATGTGCTAATCTCTCACTGACCTGTATGAGCTAATCCCTCACTAACCAGGATATTTTAATCCCTCACTAACCTGGATGTGTTAATCCCTCATTAACCCGGATGAGCTAATCCCGCACCAACCAGGATGTGTTATTCCCTCACTAACCTGGTTGTGCTAATCCCACATTAACCTGGATGAGCTAATCCCTCACTCACAAGGTTGTGTTAATCCCTCACTAACCTGGATGAAGGTTTCCATTTGCTGTCGGATCTCCAGGTGTTTATCCAGGTTTCCTTTCACCAGATGAAGTTTCTGTTTCAGTTTCTCAAACTCACTCTCCAGTTCCTGTTTGAATAACCTGTTCCCAGGAGGAGAAAAGACGCCATTCAATCATAATTACCCCTATCAAACTCTCCCCACAGTTACCACAGCAACAGGCCCCTATCCCCAGTGTATGGGTCCCACTGAAGAATGGATGGGGATGAGGAAATAGAAGGCAGTTCGTCAAGGCAGCGTAGTGAGGGGGGAGCAGGTCAGCACCAGATCAGAGACTGAGGGGGGTTTGGGGCGGGGCAGGGTGGATAAGGGCTGGTGCACAGGGTTTTTGGGGTGTGGGGGTGACAGATCGGTGATGGGGTTGGGACGGAGGTGAGAGATTCAGGGGAGGGTGTAGGGTCAGTAATGGGAGGCTGAGCAGATCCCACAGTGACTCCCGGGCTGATACCTGGATGCTGCCCCGAGATTCCGCAGCTTGTTCGGGAATTCCAACAACATCCTGTCGTTCTTCTCCGCTTCCTGCAAAATCATTCAGTGAAAGATTCAGGAAAAAGGCAATCAGCTTCCGTTCCAGCCAGGATTCCACAGGGTCCCAATCCAGGAAGGTACATCTCCCACCAAACCCCTACCTCCTCCGAAGTTCTCCCCGGTCTCCGGCCCCAGTCACTCACCATCGTGACAAAATGCATCAGGTTCATTCCCGGGCAGTTTGCCTTGGTTTCAGCGAGTTTCAGTAACGAGCTCATTCGGAAACCAACAGCATTCCCAGTGTAAGAACCCTGCGGCAGGGAGGGAGAAACGGAGGGACAGGGAGAGAGGGAAGGACCAATTAGCACTGACCAGGACAAAAGTAGCAAATTCAACGATTCAACTATCAACACTGGCCCAGCTCCAACATCAGCTAAATAACACAATGTGTGCGACGGTACCGCAGTGAGAGTCAGTGTATGTGGGACTGTACCCCAGTGAGAGTCAGTGTGTGTGTGACTGTACCCCAGTGAGAGTCAGTGTGTGTTGGACTGTACCCCAGTGAGAGTCAGTGTGTGTGGGACTCTACCCAGGTGAGAGTCAGTGTGTGTGGGACTGTACCCCAGTGAGAGTCAGTGTTTGTAGGACCGTACCGCAGTGAGAGTCAGAGTGTGTGGGACTGTACCCCAGTGAGAGTCAGTGTGTGTGTGAGACTGTACCCCAGTGAGAGTCAGTGTGTGTGTGGGACAGTAACCCAGTGAGAGTCAGTGTGTGTGGGACTGTACCCCAGTGAGAGTCAGTGTGTGTGGGGCTGTACCCCAGTGAGAGTCAGTGTGTATGGGAACGTACCGCAGTGAGAGTCAGTATGTGTGGGACTGTACCCCAGTGAGAGTCAGTGTGTGTGTGGGACTGTACCCCAGTGAGAGTCAGTGTGTGTGTGTGGGACTGTACCCCAGTGAGAGTCAGTGTGTGTGGGACTGTAACCCAGTGAGAGTCAGTGTGTGTGGGACTGTACCCCAGTGAGAGTCAGTGTGTGTGAGACTGTACCCCAGTGAGAGTCAGTGTGTGTGTGGGACTGTACCACAGTGAGAGTCAGTGTGTGTGTGGGACTGTACACCAGTGAGAGTCAGTGTGTGTGGGACTGTACCCCAGTGAGAGTCAGTGTGTGTGAGTAGGACTGTACCCCAGTGAGAGTCAGTGTGTGTGTGGGACTGTACCCCAGTGAGAGCCAGTGTATGTGTGCGACTGTACCCCAGTGAGAGTCGGTGTGTGTGGGACTGTACCCCAGTGAGAGTCAGTGTGTTTGTGTGGGACTGTACCCCAGTGAGAGTCAGTGTGTGTGGGACTGGACCCCAGTGAGAGTCAGTGTGTGTGACTGTACCCCAGTGAGAGTGAGTGTGTGTGTGGGACTGTACCCCAGTGAGAGTCAGTGTGAATGGGACTGTACCCCAGTGAGAGTCAGTGTGTGTGTGGGACTGTACCCCAGTGAGAGTCAGTGTGTGTGGGACTGTACCCAGTGAGAGTCAGTGTGTGTGGGACTGTACCCCAGTGAGAGTCAGTGTCTGTGTGGGACTGTACCCCAGTGAGAGTCAGTGTGTGTGGGTCTGTACCCCTGTGAGAGTCAGTGTGTGTGTGGGACTGTACACCAGTCAGTGTCAGTGTGTGTGTGCGTGACTGTACCCCAGTGAAAGTCAGTGTGTGAGTGGGACTGTAACCCAGTGAGAGTCAGTGTGTGTGGGACTGTACCCCAGTGAGAGTCAGTGTGTGTGTGGGACTGTACCCCAGTGACAGTCAGTGTGTGTGGGACTCTACCCCAGTGAGAGTCAGTGTTTGTGGGACTGTACCCCAGTGAGTGTCATTGTGTGTGGCACTGTACCCCAGTGAGAGTCAGTGTGTGTGTGACTGCACCCCAGTGAGAGTCAGTGTGTGTGGGACTGTACCCAGTGAGAGTCAGTGTGTATGGGACTGTACCCAGTGAGAGTCAGTGTGTGTGGGACAGTACCCCAGTGAGAGTCAGTGTGTGTGTGGGACTGTACCCCAGTGAGAGTCAGTGTGTGTGTGGGACTGTACCCCGCGATAGTAAGTGTGTGTGTGTGACTGTACCCAGTGAGAGTCAGTGTGTGTGTGGGACTGTACCCCAGTGAGAGTCAGTGTGTGTGGGTCTGTACCCCAGTGAGAGTCAGTGTGTGTGTGGGACTGTACACCAGTGAGAATCAGTGTGTGTGTGTGTGACTGTACCCCAGTGAGAGTCAGTGTGTGTGTGGGACTGTACCCCAGTGAGAGTCAGTGTGTGTGTGTGTGACTGTACTCCAGTGAGAGTCAGTGTGTGTGTGACCGTACCCCAGTGAGAGTCAGTGTGTGTGTGGGACGGTACCCCAGTGAGAGTCAGTGTGTGTGTGTGACTGTACCCCAGTGAGAGTTAGTGTTTGTGTGGGACTGTACCCCAGTGAGAGTCAGTGTGTGTGTGTGACTGTACCCCAGTGAGAGTCAGTGTGTGTGTGTGTGTGACTGTACCCCAGTGAGAGTCAGTGTGTGTGTGTGACTGTACCCAGTGAGAGTCAGTGTGTGTGGGACAGTACCCCAGTGAGAGTCAGTGTGTGTGTGGGACTGTACCCCAGTGAGAGTCAGTGTGTGTGTGGGACTGTACCCCGCGATAGTAAGTGTGTGTGTGTGACTGTACCCAGTGAGAGTCAGTGTGTGTGTGGGACTGTACCCCAGTGAGAGTCAGTGTGTGTGGGTCTGTACCCCAGTGAGAGTCAGTGTGTGTGTGGGACTGTACACCAGTGAGAATCAGTGTGTGTGTGTGTGACTGTACCCCAGTGAGAGTCAGTGTGTGTGTGGGACTGTACCCAGTGAGAGTCAGTGTGTGTGGGACTGTACCCCAGTGAGAGTCAGTGTGTGTGTGGGACTGTACCTCAGTGAGAGTCAGTGTGTGTGTGGGACTGTACCCCAGTGAGAGTCAGTGTGTGTGTGGGACTGTACCCCAGTGAGAGTCAGTGTATGTGTGGGACTGTACCCCAGTGAGAGTCAGTGTGTGTGTGGGACTGTACACCAGTGGGAGTCAGTGTGTGTGTGGGACTGTACCCCAGTAAGAATCAGTGTATGTGTGGGACTGTACCCCAGTGAGAATCAGTGTGTGTGAGTAGGACTGTACCCCAGTGAGAGTCAGTGTGTGTGGGACTGTACCCCAGTGAGATTCAGTGTGTGTGGGACTGTACCCCAGTGAGAGTCAGTGTGTGTGTCGCACTGTACCCCAGTGAGAGTCAGTGTATGTGGGGGACTGTACCCCAGTGAGAGTCAGTGTGTTTGGGACTGTACCCAAGTGAGAGTCAGTGTGTGGGAGTAGGACTGTACACCAGTGAGAGCCAGTGTGTGTGGGACTGTACCCCAGTGAGAGTCAGTGTGTTTGTGGGACTGTACCCCAGTGAGAGTCAGTGTGTGTGTGGGACTGTACCCAGTGAGAGTCAGTCTGTGTGTGGGACTGTACCCCAGTGAGAGTCAGTGTGTGTGTGGGACCGTACCCAGTGAGAGTCAGTGTGTGTGTGGGACTGTACCCCAGTGAGAGTCAGTGTGTGTGTGGGACTGTACCCCAGTGAGAGTGAGTGTGTGTGTGGGACTGTACCCCAGTGAGAGTCAGTGTGTGTGTGGGACTGTACCCCAGTGAGAGTCAGTGTGTGTGTGGGACTGTACCCCAGTGAGAGTCAGTGTGTGTGTGTGGGACTGTACCCAGTGAGTGTCAGTGTGTGTGTGTGGGACTGTACCCCAGTGAGAGTCAGTGTGTGTGTGGGACTGTACCCCAGTGAGAGTCAGTGTGTGTGTGTGTGACTGTACTCCAGTGAGAGTCAGTGTGTGTGTGACCGTACCCCAGTGAGAGTCAGTGTGTGTGTGGGACTGTACCCCAGTGAGAGTCAGTGTGTGTGTGTGACTGTACCCCAGTGAGAGTTAGTGTGTGTGTGGGACTGTACCCCAGTGAGAGTCAGTGTGTGTGTGTGACCTTACCCCAGTGAGAGTCAGTGTGTGTGTGTGTGACTGTACCCCAGTGAGAGTCAGTGTGTGTGTGTGACTGTACCCCAGTGAGAGTCAGTGTGTGTGTGGGACTGTACCCAGTGAGAGTCAGTGTGTGTGGGACTGTACCCCAGTGAGAGTCAGTGTGTGTGTGGGACTGTACCTCAGTGAGAGTCAGTGTGTGTGTGGGACTGTACCCCAGTGAGAGTCAGTGTGTGTGTGGGACTGTACCCCAGTGAGAGTCAGTGTATGTGTGGGACTGTACCCCAGTGAGAGTCAGTGTGTGTGTGGGACTGTACCCCAGTGGGAGTCAGTGTGTGTGTGGGAATGTACCCCAGTGAGAGTCATTGTGTGTGTGGGACTGTACCCCAGTGAGACTCAGTGTATGTGTGGGACTGTACCCCAGTGAGAATCAGTGTGTGTGAGTAGGACTGTACCCCAGTGAGAGTCAGTGTGTGTGTGACTGTACCCCAGTGAGAGTCAGTGTGTGTGGGACTCTACCCCAGTGAGAGTCAGTGTGTGTGAGTAGGACTGTACACCAGTGAGAGCCAGTGTGCGTGGGACTGTACCCCAGTGAGAGTCAGTGTGTGTGTGGGACTGTACCCCAGTGAGAGTCAGTGTGTGTGTCGCACTGTACCCCAGTGAGAGTCAGTGTATGTGGGGGACTGTACCCCAGTGAGAGTCAGTGTGTTTGGGACTGTACCCAAGTGAGAGTCAGTGTGTGTGAGTAGGACTGTACACCAGTGAGAGCCAGTGTGTGTGGGACTGTACCCCAGTGTGAGTCAGTGTGTGTGTGTGACTGTACCCCAGTGAGAGTCAGTGTGTGTGTGGGACTGTACCCAGTGAGAGTCAGTGTGTGTGTGGGACTGTACCCCAGTGAGAGTCAGTGTGTGTGTGGGACCGTACCCAGTGAGAGTCAGTGTGTGTGTGGGACTGTACCCCAGTGAGAGTCAGTGTGTGTGTGGGACTGTACCCCAGTGAGAGTGAGTGTGTGTGTGGGACTGTACCCCAGTGAGAGTCAGTGTGTGTGTGGGACTGTACCCCAGTGAGAGTGAGTGTGTGTGTGGGACTGTACCCCAGTAAGAGTCAGTGTGTGTGTGTGGGACTGTACCCAGTGAGTGTCAGTGTGTGTGTGTGGGACTGTACCCCAGTGAGAGTCAGTGTGTGTGTGGGACTGTACCCAGTGAGAGTCAGTGTGTGTGTGGGACTGTACCCCAGTGAGAGTCAGTGTGTGTGGGACTGTACCCCAGTGAGAGTCAGTGTGTGTGGGACTGTGCCCCAGTGAGAGTCAGTGTGTGTGGGACTGTACCCCAGTGAGAGTCAGTGTGTGTGAGACTGTACCCCAGTGAGAGTCAGTGTGTGTGTGGGACTGTACCACAGTGAGAGTCAGTGTGTGTGTGGGACTGTACCCCAGTGAGAGTCAGTGTGTGTGTGGGACTGTACCCCAGTGAGAGTGAGTGTGTGTGTGGGACTGTACCCCAGTAAGAGTCAGTGTGTGTGTGTGGGACTGTACCCAGTGAGTGTCAGTGTGTGTGTGTGGGACTGTACCCCAGTGAGAGTCAGTGTGTGTGTGGGACTGTACCCAGTGAGAGTCAGTGTGTGTGTGGGACTGTACCCCAGTGAGAGTCAGTGTGTGTGGGACTGTACCCCAGTGAGAGTCAGTGTGTGTGGGACTGTGCCCCAGTGAGAGTCAGTGTGTGTGGGACTGTACCCCAGTGAGAGTCAGTGTGTGTGAGACTGTACCCCAGTGAGAGTCAGTGTGTGTGTGGGACTGTACCACAGTGAGAGTCAGTGTGTGTGTGGGACTGTACCCCAGTGAGAGTCAGTGTGTGTGGGACTGTCCCCAGTGAGAGTCAGTGTGTGTGAGTAGGACTGTACCCCAGTGAGAGTCAGTGTGTGTGTGGGACTGTACCCCAGTGAGAGCCAGTGTATGTGTGCGACTGTACTCCAGTGAGAGTCGGTGTGTGTGGGACTGTACCCCAGTGAGAGTCAGTGTGTTTGTGTGGGACTGTACCCCAGTGAGAGTCAGTGTGTGTGGGACTGGACCCCAGTGAGAGTCAGTGTGTGGGACTGTACCCCAGTGAGAGTGAGTGTGTGTGTGGGACTGTACCCCAGTGAGAGTCAGTGTGAATGGGACTGTACCCCAGTGAGAGTCAGTGTGTGTGTGGGACTGTACCCCAGTGAGAGTCAGTGTGTGTGGGACTGTACCCAGTGAGAGTCAGTGTGTGTGGGACTGTACCCCAGTGAGAGTCAGTGTCTGTGTGGGACTGTACCCCAGTGAGAGTCAGTGTGTGTGGGTCTGTACCCCTGTGAGAGTCAGTGTGTGTGTGGGACTGTACACCAGTCAGTGTCAGTGTGTGTGTGTGTGACTGTACCCCAGTGAAAGTCAGTGTGTGAGTGGGACTGTAACCCAGTGAGAGTCAGTGTGTGTGGGACTGTACCCCAGTGAGAGTCAGTGTGTGTGTGGGACTGTACCCCAGTGACAGTCAGTGTGTGTGGGACTCTACCCCAGTGAGAGTCAGTGTTTGTGGGACTGTACCCCAGTGAGTGTCATTGTGTGTGGCACTGTACCCCAGTGAGAGTCAGTGTGTGTGTGACTGCACCCCAGTGAGAGTCAGTGTGTGTGGGACTGTACCCAGTGAGAGTCAGTGTGTATGGGACTGTACCCAGTGAGAGTCAGTGTGTGTGGGACAGTACCCCAGTGAGAGTCAGTGTGTGTGTGGGACTGTACCCCAGTGAGAGTCAGTGTGTGTGTGGGACTGTACCCCGCGATAGTAAGTGTGTGTGTGTGACTGTACCCAGTGAGAGTCAGTGTGTGTGTGGGACTGTACCCCAGTGAGAGTCAGTGTGTGTGGGTCTGTACCCCAGTGAGAGTCAGTGTGTGTGTGGGACTGTACACCAGTGAGAATCAGTGTGTGTGTGTGTGACTGTACCCCAGTGAGAGTCAGTGTGTGTGTGGGACTGTACCCCAGTGCGAGTCAGTGTGTGTGTGTGTGACTGTACTCCAGTGAGAGTCAGTGTGTGTGTGACCGTACCCCAGTGAGAGTCAGTGTGTGTGTGGGACTGTACCCCAGTGAGAGTCAGTGTGTGTGTGTGACTGTACCCCAGTGAGAGTTAGTGTGTGTGTGGGACTGTACCCCAGTGAGAGTCAGTGTGTGTGTGTGACTGTACCCCAGTGAGAGTCAGTGTGTGTGTGTGTGACTGTACCCCAGTGAGAGTCAGTGTGTGTGTGTGACTGTACCCAGTGAGAGTCAGTGTGCGTGGGACAGTACCCCAGTGAGAGTCAGTGTGTGTGTGGGACTGTACCCCAGTGAGAGTCAGTGTGTGTGTGGGACTGTACCCCGCGATAGTAAGTGTGTGTGTGTGACTGTACCCAGTGAGAGTCAGTGTGTGTGTGGGACTGTACCCCAGTGAGAGTCAGTGTGTGTGGGTCTGTACCCCAGTGAGAGTCAGTGTGTGTGTGGGACTGTACACCAGTGAGAATCAGTGTGTGTGTGTGTGACTGTACCCCAGTGAGAGTCAGTGTGTGTGTGGGACTGTACCCAGTGAGAGTCAGTGTGTGTGGGACTGTACCCCAGTGAGAGTCAGTGTGTGTGTGGGACTGTACCTCAGTGAGAGTCAGTGTGTGTGTGGGACTGTACCCCAGTGAGAGTCAGTGTGTGTGTGGGACTGTACCCCAGTGAGAGTCAGTGTGTGTGTGGGACTGTACCCCAGTGGGAGTCAGTGTGTGTGTGGGACTGTACCCCAGTAAGAATCAGTGTATGTGTGGGACTGTACCCCAGTGAGAATCAGTGTGTGTAAGTAGGACTGTACCCCAGTGAGAGTCAGTGTGTGTGGGACTGTACCCCAGTGAGATTCAGTGTGTGTGGGACTGTACCCCAGTGAGAGTCAGTGTGTGTGTCGCACTGTACCCCAGTGAGAGTCAGTGTATGTGGGGGACTGTACCCCAGTGAGAGTCAGTGTGTTTGGGACTGTACCCAAGTGAGAGTCAGTGTGTGGGAGTAGGACTGTACACCAGTGAGAGCCAGTGTGTGTGGGACTGTACCCCAGTGAGAGTCAGTGTGTGTGTGGGACTGTACCCCAGTGAGAGTCATTGTGTGTGTGGGACTGTACCCAGTGAGAGTCAGTCTGTGTGTGGGACTGTACCCCAGTGAGAGTCAGTGTGTGTGTGGGACCGTACCCAGTGAGAGTCAGTGTGTGTGTGGGACTGTACCCCAGTGAGAGTCAGTGTGTGTGTGGGACTGTACCCCAGTGAGAGTGAGTGTGTGTGTGGGACTGTACCCCAGTGAGAGTCAGTGTGTGTGTGGGACTGTACCCCAGTGAGAGTCAGTGTGTGTGTGGGACTGTACCCCAGTGAGAGTCAGTGTGTGTGTGTGGGACTGTACCCAGTGAGTGTCAGTGTGTGTGTGTGGGACTGTACCCCAGTGAGAGTCAGTGTGTGTGTGGGACTGTACCCCAGTGAGAGTCAGTGTGTGTGTGTGTGACTGTACTCCAGTGAGAGTCAGTGTGTGTGTGACCGTACCCCAGTGAGAGTCAGTGTGTGTGTGGGACTGTACCCCAGTGAGAGTCAGTGTGAATGGGACTGTACCCCAGTGAGAGTCAGTGTGTGTGTGGGACTGTACCCCAGTGAGAGTCAGTGTGTGTGGGACTGTACCCAGTGAGAGTCAGTGTGTGTGGGACTGTACCCCAGTGAGAGTCAGTGTCTGTGTGGGACTGTACCCCAGTGAGAGTCAGTGTGTGTGGGTCTGTACCCCTGTGAGAGTCAGTGTGTGTGTGGGACTGTACACCAGTCAGTGTCAGTGTGTGTGTGCGTGACTGTACCCCAGTGAAAGTCAGTGTGTGAGTGGGACTGTAACCCAGTGAGAGTCAGTGTGTGTGGGACTGTACCCCAGTGAGAGTCAGTGTGTGTGTGGGACTGTACCCCAGTGACAGTCAGTGTGTGTGGGACTCTACCCCAGTGAGAGTCAGTGTTTGTGGGACTGTACCCCAGTGAGTGTCATTGTGTGTGGCACTGTACCCCAGTGAGAGTCAGTGTGTGTGTGACTGCACCCCAGTGAGAGTCAGTGTGTGTGGGACTGTACCCAGTGAGAGTCAGTGTGTATGGGACTGTACCCAGTGAGAGTCAGTGTGTGTGGGACAGTACCCCAGTGAGAGTCAGTGTGTGTGTGGGACTGTACCCCAGTGAGAGTCAGTGTGTGTGTGGGACTGTACCCCGCGATAGTAAGTGTGTGTGTGTGACTGTACCCAGTGAGAGTCAGTGTGTGTGTGGGACTGTACCCCAGTGAGAGTCAGTGTGTGTGGGTCTGTACCCCAGTGAGAGTCAGTGTGTGTGTGGGACTGTACACCAGTGAGAATCAGTGTGTGTGTGTGTGACTGTACCCCAGTGAGAGTCAGTGTGTGTGTGGGACTGTACCCCAGTGAGAGTCAGTGTGTGTGTGTGTGACTGTACTCCAGTGAGAGTCAGTGTGTGTGTGACCGTACCCCAGTGAGAGTCAGTGTGTGTGTGGGACTGTACCCCAGTGAGAGTCAGTGTGTGTGTGTGACTGTACCCCAGTGAGAGTTAGT
Source organism: Stegostoma tigrinum (assembly GCF_030684315.1). Lineage (NCBI taxonomy): Eukaryota > Metazoa > Chordata > Chondrichthyes > Orectolobiformes > Stegostomatidae > Stegostoma > Stegostoma tigrinum. The sequence continues at coordinate 114,014,750 of NC_081359.1, read as the reverse complement.
GTTTGTGTGGGACTGTACCCCAGTGAGAGTCAGTGTGTGTGTGTGACTGTACCCCAGTGAGAGTCAGTGTGTGTGTGTGTGTGACTGTACCCCAGTGAGAGTCAGTGTGTGTGTGTGACTGTACCCAGTGAGAGTCAGTGTGTGTGGGACAGTACCCCAGTGAGAGTCAGTGTGTGTGTGGGACTGTACCCCAGTGAGAGTCAGTGTGTGTGTGGGACTGTACCCCGCGATAGTAAGTGTGTGTGTGTGACTGTACCCAGTGAGAGTCAGTGTGTGTGTGGGACTGTACCCCAGTGAGAGTCAGTGTGTGTGGGTCTGTACCCCAGTGAGAGTCAGTGTGTGTGTGGGACTGTACACCAGTGAGAATCAGTGTGTGTGTGTGTGACTGTACCCCAGTGAGAGTCAGTGTGTGTGTGGGACTGTACCCAGTGAGAGTCAGTGTGTGTGGGACTGTACCCCAGTGAGAGTCAGTGTGTGTGTGGGACTGTACCTCAGTGAGAGTCAGTGTGTGTGTGGGACTGTACCCCAGTGAGAGTCAGTGTGTGTGTGGGACTGTACCCCAGTGAGAGTCAGTCTATGTGTGGGACTGTACCCCAGTGAGAGTCAGTGTGTGTGTGGGACTGTACACCAGTGGGAGTCAGTGTGTGTGTGGGACTGTACCCCAGTAAGAATCAGTGTATGTGTGGGACTGTACCCCAGTGAGAATCAGTGTGTGTGAGTAGGACTGTACCCCAGTGAGAGTCAGTGTGTGTGGGACTGTACCCCAGTGAGATTCAGTGTGTGTGGGACTGTACCCCAGTGAGAGTCAGTGTGTGTGTCGCACTGTACCCCAGTGAGAGTCAGTGTATGTGGGGGACTGTACCCCAGTGAGAGTCAGTGTGTTTGGGACTGTACCCAAGTGAGAGTCAGTGTGTGGGAGTAGGACTGTACACCAGTGAGAGCCAGTGTGTGTGGGACTGTACCCCAGTGAGAGTCAGTGTGTTTGTGGGACTGTACCCCAGTGAGAGTCAGTGTGTGTGTGGGACTGTACCCAGTGAGAGTCAGTCTGTGTGTGGGACTGTACCCCAGTGAGAGTCAGTGTGTGTGTGGGACCGTACCCAGTGAGAGTCAGTGTGTGTGTGGGACTGTACCCCAGTGAGAGTCAGTGTGTGTGTGGGACTGTACCCCAGTGAGAGTGAGTGTGTGTGTGGGACTGTACCCCAGTGAGAGTCAGTGTGTGTGTGGGACTGTACCCCAGTGAGAGTCAGTGTGTGTGTGGGACTGTACCCCAGTGAGAGTCAGTGTGTGTGTGTGGGACTGTACCCAGTGAGTGTCAGTGTGTGTGTGTGGGACTGTACCCCAGTGAGAGTCAGTGTGTGTGTGGGACTGTACCCCAGTGAGAGTCAGTGTGTGTGTGTGTGACTGTACTCCAGTGAGAGTCAGTGTGTGTGTGACCGTACCCCAGTGAGAGTCAGTGTGTGTGTGGGACTGTACCCCAGTGAGAGTCAGTGTGTGTGTGTGACTGTACCCCAGTGAGAGTCAGAGTGTGTGTGGGACTGTACCCCAGTGAGAGTCAGTGTGTGTGTGTGACCTTACCCCAGTGAGAGTCAGTGTGTGTGTGTGTGACTGTACCCCAGTGAGAGTCAGTGTGTGTGTGTGACTGTACCCCAGTGAGAGTCAGTGTGTGTGTGGGACTGTACCCAGTGAGAGTCAGTGTGTGTGGGACTGTACCCCAGTGAGAGTCAGTGTGTGTGTGGGACTGTACCTCAGTGAGAGTCAGTGTGTGTGTGGGACTGTACCCCAGTGAGAGTCAGTGTGTGTGTGGGACTGTACCCCAGTGAGAGTCAGTGTATGTGTGGGACTGTACCCCAGTGAGAGTCAGTGTGTGTGTGGGACTGTACCCCAGTGGGAGTCAGTGTGTGTGTGGGAATGTACCCCAGTGAGAGTCATTGTGTGTGTGGGACTGTACCCCAGTGAGACTCAGTGTATGTGTGGGACTGTACCCCAGTGAGAATCAGTGTGTGTGAGTAGGACTGTACCCCAGTGAGAGTCAGTGTGTGTGTGACTGTACCCCAGTGAGAGTCAGTGTGTGTGGGACTCTACCCCAGTGAGAGTCAGTGTGTGTGAGTAGGACTGTACACCAGTGAGAGCCAGTGTGCGTGGGACTGTACCCCAGTGAGAGTCAGTGTGTGTGTGGGACTGTACCCCAGTGAGAGTCAGTGTGTGTGTCGCACTGTACCCCAGTGAGAGTCAGTGTATGTGGGGGACTGTACCCCAGTGAGAGTCAGTGTGTTTGGGACTGTACCCAAGTGAGAGTCAGTGTGTGTGAGTAGGACTGTACCCCAGTGAGAGTCAGTGTGTGTGTGGGACTGTACCCAGTGAGAGTCAGTCTGTGTGTGGGACTGTACCCCAGTGAGAGTCAGTGTGTGTGTGGGACCGTACCCAGTGAGAGTCAGTGTGTGTGTGGGACTGTACCCCAGTGAGAGTCAGTGTGTGTGTGGGACTGTACCCCAGTGAGAGTGAGTGTGTGTGTGGGACTGTACCCCAGTGAGAGTCAGTGTGTGTGTGGGACTGTACCCCAGTGAGAGTCAGTGTGTGTGTGGGACTGTACCCCAGTGAGAGTCAGTGTGTGTGTGTGGGACTGTACCCAGTGAGTGTCAGTGTGTGTGTGTGGGACTGTACCCCAGTGAGAGTCAGTGTGTGTGTGGGACTGTACCCCAGTGAGAGTCAGTGTGTGTGTGTGTGACTGTACTCCAGTGAGAGTCAGTGTGTGTGTGACCGTACCCCAGTGAGAGTCAGTGTGTGTGTGGGACTGTACCCCAGTGAGAGTCAGTGTGTGTGTGTGACTGTACCCCAGTGAGAGTTAGTGTGTGTGTGGGACTGTACCCCAGTGAGAGTCAGTGTGTGTGTGTGACCTTACCCCAGTGAGAGTCAGTGTGTGTGTGTGTGACTGTACCCCAGTGAGAGTCAGTGTGTGTGTGTGACTGTACCCCAGTGAGAGTCAGTGTGTGTGTGGGACTGTACCCAGTGAGAGTCAGTGTGTGTGGGACTGTACCCCAGTGAGAGTCAGTGTGTGTGTGGGACTGTACCTCAGTGAGAGTCAGTGTGTGTGTGGGACTGTACCCCAGTGAGAGTCAGTGTGTGTGTGGGACTGTACCCCAGTGAGAGTCAGTGTATGTGTGGGACTGTACCCCAGTGAGAGTCAGTGTGTGTGTGGGACTGTACCCCAGTGGGAGTCAGTGTGTGTGTGGGAATGTACCCCAGTGAGAGTCATTGTGTGTGTGGGACTGTACCCCAGTGAGACTCAGTGTATGTGTGGGACTGTACCCCAGTGAGAATCAGTGTGTGTGAGTAGGACTGTACCCCAGTGAGAGTCAGTGTGTGTGTGACTGTACCCCAGTGAGAGTCAGTGTGTGTGGGACTCTACCCCAGTGAGAGTCAGTGTGTGTGAGTAGGACTGTACACCAGTGAGAGCCAGTGTGCGTGGGACTGTACCCCAGTGAGAGTCAGTGTGTGTGTGGGACTGTACCCCAGTGAGAGTCAGTGTGTGTGTCGCACTGTACCCCAGTGAGAGTCAGTGTATGTGGGGGACTGTACCCCAGTGAGAGTCAGTGTGTTTGGGACTGTACCCAAGTGAGAGTCAGTGTGTGTGAGTAGGACTGTACACCAGTGAGAGCCAGTGTGTGTGGGACTGTACCCCAGTGTGAGTCAGTGTGTGTGTGTGACTGTACCCCAGTGAGAGTCAGTGTGTGTGTGGGACTGTACCCAGTGAGAGTCAGTGTGTGTGTGGGACTGTACCCCAGTGAGAGTCAGTGTGTGTGTGGGACCGTACCCAGTGAGAGTCAGTGTGTGTGTGGGACTGTACCCCAGTGAGAGTCAGTGTGTGTGTGGGACTGTACCCCAGTGAGAGTGAGTGTGTGTGTGGGACTGTACCCCAGTGAGAGTCAGTGTGTGTGTGGGACTGTACCCCAGTGAGAGTGAGTGTGTGTGTGGGACTGTACCCCAGTAAGAGTCAGTGTGTGTGTGTGGGACTGTACCCAGTGAGTGTCAGTGTGTGTGTGTGGGACTGTACCCCAGTGAGAGTCAGTGTGTGTGTGGGACTGTACCCAGTGAGAGTCAGTGTGTGTGTGGGACTGTACCCCAGTGAGAGTCAGTGTGTGTGGGACTGTACCCCAGTGAGAGTCAGTGTGTGTGGGACTGTGCCCCAGTGAGAGTCAGTGCGTGTGGGACTGTACCCCAGTGAGAGTCAGTGTGTGTGAGACTGTACCCCAGTGAGAGTCAGTGTGTGTGTGGGACTGTACCACAGTGAGAGTCAGTGTGTGTGTGGGACTGTACCCCAGTGAGAGTCAGTGTGTGTGTGGGACTGTACCCCAGTGAGAGTGAGTGTGTGTGTGGGACTGTACCCCAGTAAGAGTCAGTGTGTGTGTGTGGGACTGTACCCAGTGAGTGTCAGTGTGTGTGTGTGGGACTGTACCCCAGTGAGAGTCAGTGTGTGTGTGGGACTGTACCCAGTGAGAGTCAGTGTGTGTGTGGGACTGTACCCCAGTGAGAGTCAGTGTGTGTGGGACTGTACCCCAGTGAGAGTCAGTGTGTGTGGGACTGTGCCCCAGTGAGAGTCAGTGTGTGTGGGACTGTACCCCAGTGAGAGTCAGTGTGTGTGAGACTGTACCCCAGTGAGAGTCAGTGTGTGTGTGGGACTGTACCACAGTGAGAGTCAGTGTGTGTGTGGGACTGTACCCCAGTGAGAGTCAGTGTGTGTGGGACTGTCCCCAGTGAGAGTCAGTGTGTGTGAGTAGGACTGTACCCCAGTGAGAGTCAGTGTGTGTGTGGGACTGTACCCCAGTGAGAGCCAGTGTATGTGTGCGACTGTACTCCAGTGAGAGTCGGTGTGTGTGGGACTGTACCCCAGTGAGAGTCAGTGTGTTTGTGTGGGACTGTACCCCAGTGAGAGTCAGTGTGTGTGGGACTGGACCCCAGTGAGAGTCAGTGTGTGGGACTGTACCCCAGTGAGAGTGAGTGTGTGTGTGGGACTGTACCCCAGTGAGAGTCAGTGTGAATGGGACTGTACCCCAGTGAGAGTCAGTGTGTGTGTGGGACTGTACCCCAGTGAGAGTCAGTGTGTGTGGGACTGTACCCAGTGAGAGTCAGTGTGTGTGGGACTGTACCCCAGTGAGAGTCAGTGTCTGTGTGGGACTGTACCCCAGTGAGAGTCAGTGTGTGTGGGTCTGTACCCCTGTGAGAGTCAGTGTGTGTGTGGGACTGTACACCAGTCAGTGTCAGTGTGTGTGTGTGTGACTGTACCCCAGTGAAAGTCAGTGTGTGAGTGGGACTGTAACCCAGTGAGAGTCAGTGTGTGTGGGACTGTACCCCAGTGTGAGTCAGTGTGTGTGTGGGACTGTACCCCAGTGACAGTCAGTGTGTGTGGGACTCTACCCCAGTGAGAGTCAGTGTTTGTGGGACTGTACCCCAGTGAGTGTCATTGTGTGTGGCACTGTACCCCAGTGAGAGTCAGTGTGTGTGTGACTGCACCCCAGTGAGAGTCAGTGTGTGTGGGACTGTACCCAGTGAGAGTCAGTGTGTATGGGACTGTACCCAGTGAGAGTCAGTGTGTGTGGGACAGTACCCCAGTGAGAGTCAGTGTGTGTGTGGGACTGTACCCCAGTGAGAGTCAGTGTGTGTGTGGGACTGTACCCCGCGATAGTAAGTGTGTGTGTGTGACTGTACCCAGTGAGAGTCAGTGTGTGTGTGGGACTGTACCCCAGTGAGAGTCAGTGTGTGTGGGTCTGTACCCCAGTGAGAGTCAGTGTGTGTGTGGGACTGTACACCAGTGAGAATCAGTGTGTGTGTGTGTGACTGTACCCCAGTGAGAGTCAGTGTGTGTGTGGGACTGTACCCCAGTGAGAGTCAGTGTGTGTGTGTGTGACTGTACTCCAGTGAGAGTCAGTGTGTGTGTGACCGTACCCCAGTGAGAGTCAGTGTGTGTGTGGGACTGTACCCCAGTGAGAGTCAGTGTGTGTGTGTGACTGTACCCCAGTGAGAGTTAGTGTGTGTGTGGGACTGTACCCCAGTGAGAGTCAGTGTGTGTGTGTGACTGTACCCCAGTGAGAGTCAGTGTGTGTGTGTGTGACTGTACCCCAGTGAGAGTCAGTGTGTGTGTGTGACTGTACCCAGTGAGAGTCAGTGTGCGTGGGACAGTACCCCAGTGAGAGTCAGTGTGTGTGTGGGACTGTACCCCAGTGAGAGTCAGTGTGTGTGTGGGACTGTACCCCGCGATAGTAAGTGTGTGTGTGTGACTGTACCCAGTGAGAGTCAGTGTGTGTGTGGGACTGTACCCCAGTGAGAGTCAGTGTGTGTGTGGGACTGTACACCAGTGAGAATCAGTGTGTGTGTGTGTGACTGTACCCCAGTGAGAGTCAGTGTGTGTGTGGGACTGTACCCAGTGAGAGTCAGTGTGTGTGGGACTGTACCCCAGTGAGAGTCAGTGTGTGTGTGGGACTGTACCTCAGTGAGAGTCAGTGTGTGTGTGGGACTGTACCCCAGTGAGAGTCAGTGTGTGTGTGGGACTGTACCCCAGTGAGAGTCAGTGTATGTGTGGGACTGTACCCCAGTGGGAGTCAGTGTGTGTGTGGGACTGTACCCCAGTAAGAATCAGTGTATGTGTGGGACTGTACCCCAGTGAGAATCAGTGTGTGTAAGTAGGACTGTACCCCAGTGAGAGTCAGTGTGTGTGGGACTGTACCCCAGTGAGATTCAGTGTGTGTGGGACTGTACCCCAGTGAGAGTCAGTGTGTGTGTCGCACTGTACCCCAGTGAGAGTCAGTGTATGTGGGGGACTGTACCCCAGTGAGAGTCAGTGTGTTTGGGACTGTACCCAAGTGAGAGTCAGTGTGTGGGAGTAGGACTGTACACCAGTGAGAGCCAGTGTGTGTGGGACTGTACCCCAGTGAGAGTCAGTGTGTGTGTGGGACTGTACCCCAGTGAGAGTCATTGTGTGTGTGGGACTGTACCCAGTGAGAGTCAGTCTGTGTGTGGGACTGTACCCCAGTGAGAGTCAGTGTGTGTGTGGGACCGTACCCAGTGAGAGTCAGTGTGTGTGTGGGACTGTACCCCAGTGAGAGTCAGTGTGTGTGTGGGACTGTACCCCAGTGAGAGTGAGTGTGTGTGTGGGACTGTACCCCAGTGAGAGTCAGTGTGTGTGTGGGACTGTACCCCAGTGAGAGTCAGTGTGTGTGTGGGACTGTACCCCAGTGAGAGTCAGTGTGTGTGTGTGGGACTGTACCCAGTGAGTGTCAGTGTGTGTGTGTGGGACTGTACCCCAGTGAGAGTCAGTGTGTGTGTGGGACTGTACCCCAGTGAGAGTCAGTGTGTGTGTGTGTGACTGTACTCCAGTGAGAGTCAGTGTGTGTGTGACCGTACCCCAGTGAGAGTCAGTGTGTGTGTGGGACTGTACCCCAGTGAGAGTCAGTGTGTGTGTGTGACTGTACCCCAGTGAGAGTTAGTGTGTGTGTGGGACTGTACCCCAGTGAGAGTCAGTGTGTGTGCGTGACCTTACCCCAGTGAGAGTCAGTGTGTGTGTGTGTGACTGTACCCCAGTGAGAGTCAGTGTGTGTGTGTGACTGTACCCCAGTGAGAGTCAGTGTGTGTGTGGGACTGTACCCAGTGAGAGTCAGTGTGTGTGGGACGGTACCCAAGTGAGAGTCAGTGTGTGGGAGTAGGACTGTACACCAGTGAGAGCCAGTGTGTGTGGGACTGTACCCCAGTGAGAGTCAGTGTGTGTGTGGGACTGTACCCCAGTGAGAGTCATTGTGTGTGTGGGACTGTACCCAGTGAGAGTCAGTCTGTGTGTGGGACTGTACCCCAGTGAGAGTCAGTGTGTGTGTGGGACCGTACCCAGTGAGAGTCAGTGTGTGTGTGGGACTGTACCCCAGTGAGAGTCAGTGTGTGTGTGGGACTGTACCCCAGTGAGAGTGAGTGTGTGTGTGGGACTGTACCCCAGTGAGAGTCAGTGTGTGTGTGGGACTGTACCCCAGAGAGAGTCAGTGTGTGTGTGGGACTGTACCCCAGTGAGAGTCAGTGTGTGTGTGTGGGACTGTACCCAGTGAGTGTCAGTGTGTGTGTGTGGGACTGTACCCCAGTGAGAGTCAGTGTGTGTGTGGGACTGTACCCCAGTGAGAGTCAGTGTGTGTGTGTGTGACTGTACTCCAGTGAGAGTCAGTGTGTGTGTGACCGTACCCCAGTGAGAGTCAGTGTGTGTGTGGGACTGTACCCCAGTGAGAGTCAGTGTGTGTGTGTGACTGTACCCCAGTGAGAGTCAGTGTGTGTGTGGGACTGTACCCCAGTGAGAGTCAGTGTGTGTGTGTGACCTTACCCCAGTGAGAGTCAGTGTGTGTGTGTGTGACTGTACCCCAGTGAGAGTCAGTGTGTGTGTGTGACTGTACCCCAGTGAGAGTCAGTGTGTGTGTGGGACTGTACCCAGTGAGAGTCAGTGTGTGTGGGACTGTACCCCAGTGAGAGTCAGTGTGTGTGTGGGACTGTACCTCAGTGAGAGTCAGTGTGTGTGTGGGACTGTACCCCAGTGAGAGTCAGTGTGTGTGTGGGACTGTACCCCAGTGAGAGTCAGTGTATGTGTGGGACTGTACCCCAGTGAGAGTCAGTGTGTGTGTGGGAATGTACCCCAGTGAGAGTCATTGTGTGTGTGGGACTGTACCCCAGTGAGACTCAGTGTATGTGTGGAACTGTACCCCAGTGAGAGTCAGTGTGTGTGTGACCGTACCCCAGTGAGAGTCAGTGTGTGTGTGGGACTGTACCCCAGTGAGAGTCAGTGTGTGTGTGTGACTGTACCCCAGTGAGAGTTAGTGTGTGTGTGGGACTGTACCCCAGTGGGAGTCAGTGTGTGTGTGGGAATGTACCCCAGTGAGAGTCATTGTGTGTGTGGGACTGTACCCCAGTGAGACTCAGTGTATGTGTGGAACTGTACCCCAGTGAGAATCAGTGTGTGTGAGTAGGACTGTACCCCAGTGAGAGTCAGTGTGTGTGGGACTGTACCCCAGTGAGAGTCAGTGTGTGTGGGACTCTACCCCAGTGAGAGTCAGTGTGTGTGAGTAGGACTGTACACCAGTGAGAGCCAGTGTGCGTGGGACTGTACCCCAGTGAGAGTCAGTGTGTGTGTGGGACTGTACCCCAGTGAGAGTCAGTGTGTGTGTCGCACTGTACCCCAGTGAGAGTCAGTGTATGTGGGGGACTGTACCCCAGTGAGAGTCAGTGTGTTTGGGACTGTACCCAAGTGAGAGTCAGTGTGTGTGAGTAGGACTGTACACCAGTGAGAGCCAGTGTGTGTGGGACTGTACCCCAGTGTGAGTCAGTGTGTGTGTGTGACTGTACCCCAGTGAGAGTCAGTGTGTGTGTGGGACTGTATCCAGTGAGAGTCAGTGTGTGTGTGGGACTGTACCCCAGTGAGAGTCAGTGTGTGTGTGGGACCGTACCCAGTGAGAGTCAGTGTGTGTGTGGGACTGTACCCCAGTGAGAGTCAGTGTGTGTGTGGGACTGTACCCCAGTGAGAGTGAGTGTGTGTGTGGGACTGTACCCCAGTGAGAGTCAGTGTGTGTGTGGGACTGTACCCCAGTGAGAGTGAGTGTGTGTGTGGGACTGTACCCCAGTGAGAGTCAGTGTGTGTGTGTGGGACTGTACCCAGTGAGTGTCAGTGTGTGTGTGTGGGACTGTACCCCAGTGAGAGTCAGTGTGTGTGTGGGACTGTACCCAGTGAGAGTCAGTGTGTGTGTGGGACTGTACCCCAGTGAGAGTCAGTGTGTGTGGGACTGTACCCCAGTGAGAGTCAGTGTGTGTGGGACTGTGCCCCAGTGAGAGTCAGTGAGTGTGGGACTGTACCCCAGTGAGAGTCAATGTGTGTGGGACTGTACCCCAGTGAGAGTCAGTGTGTTTGGGACTGTACCCCAGTGAGAGTCAGTGTGTGTGGGACTGTACCCCAGTGAGAGTCAGTGTGTGTGTGGGACTGTACCCCAGTGAGAGTAAGTGTGTGTGTCGGACTGTACCCCAGTGAGAGTCAGTGTGTGTGGGACTGTACCCCAGTGAGAGTCAGTGTGTGTGTGGGACTGTACACCAGTGAGAGTCAGTGTGTGTGTGGGACTGTACCCCAGTGGGAGTGAGTGTGTGTGTGGGACTGTACCCCAGTGAGAGTCAGTGTGTGTGGGACTGTACCCCAGTGAGAGTCAATGTTTGTGTGGGACTGTACCCCAGTGAGAGTCAGTGTGTGTGTGGGACTGTACCCCAGTGAGAGTCAGTGTGTGTGTGGGACTGTACCCAGTGAGAGTCAGTGTGTGTGTGAGACTGTACCCCAGTGAGAGTCAGTGTGTGTGGGACTGTCCCCAGTGAGAGTCAATGTATGTGTGGGACTGTACCCCAGTGAGAGTCAGTGTGTGTGTGTGACTGTACCCCAGTGAGAGTTAGTGTGTGTGTGGGACTGTACCCCAGTGAGAGTCAGTGTGTGTGTGTGACTGTACCCCAGTGAGAGTCAGTGTGTGTGTGTGTGACTGTACCCCAGTGAGAGTCAGTGTGTGTGTGTGACTGTACCCCAGTGAGAGTCAGTGTGTGTGTGGGACTGTACCCAGTGAGAGTCAGTGTGTGTGGGACTGTACCCCAGTGAGAGTCAGTGTGTGTGTGGGACTGTACCTCAGTGAGAGTCAGTGTGTGTGTGGGACTGTACCCCAGTGAGAGTCAGTGTGTGTGTGGGACTGTACCCCAGTGAGAGTCAGTGTATGTGTGGGACTGTACCCCAGTGAGAGTCAGTGTGTGTGTGGGACTGTACCCCAGTGGGAGTCAGTGTGTGTGTGGGACTGTACCCCAGTGAGAGTCATTGTGTGTGTGGGACTGTACCCCAGTGAGAGTCAGTGTGTGTGTCGCACTGTACCCCAGTGAGAGTCAGTGTGTTTGTGGGACTGTACCCCAGTGAGAGTGAGTGTGTGTGTGGGACTGTACCCCAGTGAGAGTCAGTGTGTGTGTGGGACTGTACCCCAGTGAGAGTGAGTGTGTGTGTGGGACTGTACCCCAGTGAGAGTCAGTGTGTGTGTGTGGGACTGTACCCAGTGAGTGTCAGTGTGTGTGTGTGGGACTGTACCCCAGTGAGAGTCAGTGTGTGTGTGGGACTGTACCCCAGTGAGAGTCAGTGTGTGTGTGTGTGACTGTACTCCAGTGAGAGTCAGTGTGTGTGTGACCGTACCCCAGTGAGAGTCAGTGTGTGTGTGGGACTGTACCCCAGTGAGAGTCAGTGTGTGTGTGTGTGACTGTACCCCAGTGAGAGTCAGTGTGTGTGTGGGACTGTACCCCAGTGAGAGTCAGTGTGTGTGTGTGTGACTGTACTCCAGTGAGAGTCAGTGTGTGTGTGACCGTACCCCAGTGAGAGTCAGTGTGTGTGTGGGACTGTACCCCAGTGAGAGTCAGTGTGTGTGTGTGACTGTACCCCAGTGAGAGTTAGTGTGTGTGTGGGACTGTACCCCAGTGAGAGTCAGTGTGTGTGTGTGACTGTACCCCAGTGAGAGTCAGTGTGTGTGTGTGTGACTGTACCCCAGTGAGAGTCAGTGTGTGTGTGTGACTGTACCCAGTGAGAGTCAGTGTGCGTGGGACAGTACCCCAGTGAGAGTCAGTGTGTGTGTGGGACTGTACCCCAGTGAGAGTCAGTGTGTGTGTGGGACTGTACCCCGCGATAGTAAGTGTGTGTGTGTGACTGTACCCAGTGAGAGTCAGTGTGTGTGTGGGACTGTACCCCAGTGAGAGTCAGTGTGTGTGTGGGACTGTACACCAGTGAGAATCAGTGTGTGTGTGTGTGACTGTACCCCAGTGAGAGTCAGTGTGTGTGTGGGACTGTACCCAGTGAGAGTCAGTGTGTGTGGGACTGTACCCCAGTGAGAGTCAGTGTGTGTGTGGGACTGTACCTCAGTGAGAGTCAGTGTGTGTGTGGGACTGTACCCCAGTGAGAGTCAGTGTGTGTGTGGGACTGTACCCCAGTGAGAGTCAGTGTATGTGTGGGACTGTACCCCAGTGGGAGTCAGTGTGTGTGTGGGACTGTACCCCAGTAAGAATCAGTGTATGTGTGGGACTGTACCCCAGTGAGAATCAGTGTGTGTAAGTAGGACTGTACCCCAGTGAGAGTCAGTGTGTGTGGGACTGTACCCCAGTGAGATTCAGTGTGTGTGGGACTGTACCCCAGTGAGAGTCAGTGTGTGTGTCGCACTGTACCCCAGTGAGAGTCAGTGTATGTGGGGGACTGTACCCCAGTGAGAGTCAGTGTGTTTGGGACTGTACCCAAGTGAGAGTCAGTGTGTGGGAGTAGGACTGTACACCAGTGAGAGCCAGTGTGTGTGGGACTGTACCCCAGTGAGAGTCAGTGTGTGTGTGGGACTGTACCCCAGTGAGAGTCATTGTGTGTGTGGGACTGTACCCAGTGAGAGTCAGTCTGTGTGTGGGACTGTACCCCAGTGAGAGTCAGTGTGTGTGTGGGACCGTACCCAGTGAGAGTCAGTGTGTGTGTGGGACTGTACCCCAGTGAGAGTCAGTGTGTGTGTGGGACTGTACCCCAGTGAGAGTGAGTGTGTGTGTGGGACTGTACCCCAGTGAGAGTCAGTGTGTGTGTGGGACTGTACCCCAGTGAGAGTCAGTGTGTGTGTGGGACTGTACCCCAGTGAGAGTCAGTGTGTGTGTGTGGGACTGTACCCAGTGAGTGTCAGTGTGTGTGTGTGGGACTGTACCCCAGTGAGAGTCAGTGTGTGTGTGGGACTGTACCCCAGTGAGAGTCAGTGTGTGTGTGTGTGACTGTACTCCAGTGAGAGTCAGTGTGTGTGTGACCGTACCCCAGTGAGAGTCAGTGTGTGTGTGGGACTGTACCCCAGTGAGAGTCAGTGTGTGTGTGTGACTGTACCCCAGTGAGAGTTAGTGTGTGTGTGGGACTGTACCCCAGTGAGAGTCAGTGTGTGTGCGTGACCTTACCCCAGTGAGAGTCAGTGTGTGTGTGTGTGACTGTACCCCAGTGAGAGTCAGTGTGTGTGTGTGACTGTACCCCAGTGAGAGTCAGTGTGTGTGTGGGACTGTACCCAGTGAGAGTCAGTGTGTGTGGGACGGTACCCAAGTGAGAGTCAGTGTGTGGGAGTAGGACTGTACACCAGTGAGAGCCAGTGTGTGTGGGACTGTACCCCAGTGAGAGTCAGTGTGTGTGTGGGACTGTACCCCAGTGAGAGTCATTGTGTGTGTGGGACTGTACCCATTGAGAGTCAGTCTGTGTGTGGGACTGTACCCCAGTGAGAGTCAGTGTGTGTGTGGGACCGTACCCAGTGAGAGTCAGTGTGTGTGTGGGACTGTACCCCAGTGAGAGTCAGTGTGTGTGTGGGACTGTACCCCAGTGAGAGTGAGTGTGTGTGTGGGACTGTACCCCAGTGAGAGTCAGTGTGTGTGTGGGACTGTACCCCAGAGAGAGTCAGTGTGTGTGTGGGACTGTACCCCAGTGAGAGTCAGTGTGTGTGTGTGGGACTGTACCCAGTGAGTGTCAGTGTGTGTGTGTGGGACTGTACCCCAGTGAGAGTCAGTGTGTGTGTGGGACTGTACCCCAGTGAGAGTCAGTGTGTGTGTGTGTGACTGTACTCCAGTGAGAGTCAGTGTGTGTGTGACCGTACCCCAGTGAGAGTCAGTGTGTGTGTGGGACTGTACCCCAGTGAGAGTCAGTGTGTGTGTGTGACTGTACCCCAGTGAGAGTCAGTGTGTGTGTGGGACTGTACCCCAGTGAGAGTCAGTGTGTGTGT